>NW_021824040.1:0-20163 GCF_006345805.1 Octopus sinensis | reverse complement strand
AAGATAGAGAGAGAGGAATAGTGAGAGGTAGAGAGACAGAGAGGAAAGAGTAAGAAAGAGAGAGAGGAAGAGTGAGAGGTAGAGAGAGAGAGAGAGAGCGAGAAAGAGAGGAAAGAGTAAGAAAGAGAGAGTGATTGAAAGAGAGGTGGTGTGTGTGTGTGTGAGAGAGAGACATTGGGAGTTGGTTGTAAGGGAAAACGAGGATATGAGAGGAAAGAGAGAGGGGAGAAATACAGAGGGATGAAAGGGGAGGGAGAGAGAAGTAAAATAGTGAAGGAGAGAGAGAAAAGAGAGAGGGAGAGAGAAGGAAAAGAGAGAGTATGTGTGTGTTAGAGACTGAAAGACTTAGTATCTAAGGGGAAAAAGAGAATATGAGAGAGAGAGAGAGACAGAGAGACAGATAGATGTAGAGAGGTAAAAGAGATCAGGAGAAAGAGGAAAGAGTGGAGAGAGAGAGAGAGTATGTGTGTGTGTGAAAGGGTGTGCAAGAGAGAAATTGATGAAGAATTGCGTGTAAGGGAAACACGAGAATATGAGAAGAAATGGAGAGATTAAAAGGAGAGAAGAATGAAAGAGAGAAAGTAAAATGTTTGTGTGATAAAGAGAAAAACATTGAGCAAGAAAATTCTCATAACACTGGAGAGCTTGTAGTGGTGGTGTGGTGGTGGTGGTAGTGGTGATGGTGGTAGTAGCGGTGATGGTGGTGGTCGTGGTGATGATGGTGGTAGTAGCGGTGATGATGATGATGGTGGTGGTGATTGTGATAATGGTAGTAGTAGTAGTGGTGATAATGGTGGCGGTGGTGGCGATTGTGATGATGGTAGTAGTAGCGGTGATGATGATGATAGTGGTGGTGGGGTTAGTTTTGACTGTGGCAAGCTAAAATGTGTGATATCCAAAATATCAAAGACCATCTCAGCCTCCGTTTAACACTATATATACATACATATACATATATGTATGTATATATATATATATATATACACACACACACACACATACACACACTCATATGTATGTATACGCACACACACACACTCACGTACACCACACGCCATTCTAACCAACCGACCAATCAGATGCCCGACAAGCTCAACCCAGCCGACCAACCGGCCAACCAACACAGTTTATAAATATATTAGCAAGTATCAATTAAATCTGGTAATTTAATCTAGATTGATCTGCAGTAAAAACATCATCAAGAACGATCGAAAATATCTTTCTCTTCCTCCTACCCCGCGCTTTCCTCTTCCTCCTCCTCCTGTCTTGCTTCCTGACCAACTCACCACCACCGCTACTGTCGCCACCACCACAACCATGTCTTACCACTTTCACATTAAACACTACTTTAACCTCTCCTCTTTTCCCCTCTCTAACGATTTTCATTCTTTCCTTTTCATTGTCATATTCGCCTCCACCCCCTCCAATATTTTTCTTTCTTTTACGTTTTCCTTTTCTCTTTCACTCCCACTCATTCCTACTCTATTTATCAGTCCCCTCTCTTTGCACTCTTGTTCCATTCTTTCTTTTCCACCCGTCTCCCATACTCTCTACACTCTCTCTCTCATATACGCCCACTTCTCTCTTTGACGGTCTTCTCCCCCTCCCTCTTTCTCATTACACACTTTCACTATTCTACCCGTATCTTACCCAGTAAGATCAGATATAGCGCTGGATTAACCATTAAGCAAAATAAGCATGTGCTTAGGGCATCAAGGGAAGTGATTGTAGGAATCACAGAAATTGTAAATGGTTTACGGCACAAAAGAAATTCACTTTAAACTTCCTAAAACAATATTCGAAGTAGTTTATATCATCGGAAATATAATTTCAAAGTGTTCATGGTGTTACAGTGATTTTCTGATCAACGACATTGCAATAAAAAAAAGTAGGAGGAAAATTTTCAAATACTCTTTTACTTGTTTCAGTCATTTGACTGTGGCCATACATATAGAGACACACACATAGATACACTCCACACATATATATATATGTATATATGCTTATATACATTCAAATACATACATATTTGTACATAGGCGCGGGAGTGACTGTGTGGTAAGTAGCTTGCTTATCAACCACATGGTTCCGGGTTCAGTCCCACTGTGTAGTACCTTGGGCAAATGTTTTCTACTATAGCCTCGGCCCGCCCAAAGCCTTGTGAATGGATTTGGTAGACGGAAACTGAAAGAAGCCCGTCGTATATATGTATATATATGTGTATGTGTGTATATGTTTGTGTGTCTTTGTTTGTCCCCCCAACATCGTTTGACAACCGATGCTAGTGCGTTTACGTCCCCGTAACTTAGCGGTTCAGCAAAAGACATCGATAGAATAAGTACTAGGCTTACAAAGAATAAGTCCTGCGGTCGATTTGCTCGATTAAAGGCGGTTCTCCAGCATGGCCGCAGTCAAATGACTGAAACAAGCAAAAAAGTAAAAAAGTATACATACATACATACATACATACATGCATACATACATGCATACATACATGCATACATACATACATGCATACATACATGCATACATACATACATGCATACATACATACATACATCATACATACATACATGCATACATACATACATACATACATACATACATGCATGCATACATACATGCATGCATACATGCATGCATACATACATACATGCATACATACATGCATACATACATACATGCATACATACATGCATGCATACATACATGCATGCATACATACATGCATACATACATGCATACATACATGCATACATACATACATGCATACATACATGCATACATACATACATGCATACATACATGCATACATACATACATACATACATACATACATGCATACATACATGCATACATACATACAAACGTACATACATACATACATGCATACATACATGCATACGTACATACATACATGCATACATACATGCATACATACATGCATACATACATGCATACATACATGCATACATACATGCATACATACATACATACATACATACATGCATACATACATGCATGCATACATGCATACATACATGCATACATACATGCATACATACATACATGCATACATACATGCATACATACATACATACATACATACATACATACATACATACATACATACATGCATACATGCATACATACATGCATACATACATACATACATACATACATACATACATACATACATGCATACATACATGCATACATACATACATACATACATACATACATGCATACATACATACATACATACATACAAACGTACATATATTGTAAATGTTTTCTACCATCAAAAATACGAGCAAATAAAACAACAAATGTTTAAATGTCTTGCTTTTTCTCCTTTCCTTGGCAGCAGCCGACACTTTCAGTCAAATGATTTCAGTTAAGTTCCAAGTCGTGACACAAATGATTGTCACAAATTTCCTTCACGCAGCTGTTTCATAAATCATTTAGTTCTCAGCTATGTCACAAGCAAATTACAATTGTCCGTAATTGTAATTTTCTTACAAATCATGCTCGACATTGCTGTCTCTTCCATCAGTCGCCATTTTCACACACAAGTTACACGAAGTCCAAACGCTATTTATATCGTCTGTCACGACACATTTCACTGAAATCAATATATTTACACACAAAAACGCCTTGACACTTCAGTTATTGTTACTTTACACTAAATATCATTGCTGTTTGTAGATTAGACACAAGCCAAAATTATTTGTGTGTGCGTGTGTAGGAGAGAGAGAGAGAAAGAGAGAGAGAGAGAAAGAGAGAGAGAGAGAGAAAGAGAGAGAGAGAGGAGAGAGAGAGAGAAGAAGGGACTTGCTATGTGTGTATAAATCTCTGCGTCTATATCTGTGTAAAAATCTGTCTATATCTATGTGCCACAATTTCTGCGTGTATGTCGAGCTCTCTGTTTCGGCCTTTGTGGGACTGTAGCAGATGTGTGTCGATCTTTGTATATCCATATATACGTAGTGAAGGGGCACGGCTCATTGACTCCCGATCGTGAGGTTGTGAGTTCGATTCCCGGCGATGCCACGTACCTTGATCAAGACACTTTACGTCACGTGGTTCCAGTTCACTCACCTGGCAAAAAATGAGTTGTACTCGTAATTCAAAAGGGCCAGCCTTGTCACATTCTGTGTCACGCTGAGTCTCTCTGAGAACTACGATAAGGGTACGCGTGTCTGAGAAGTGATTAGCCATTTACATATTAACTAGCACTATGACACGGCAACGCCGGGTCATAGTGCTAGTGCATGCATATACAGCTGCGTGCATGCGCACATACACGCGAGTACTGTCCAAATCTCCGACCAATCACATACAGCTCACTGGCTTTCAATTGGCGTATCAAGTTTCGGGCATTTTGATTGGGTTTTGGATAGAAAATTCATAAAAAAGTCACTTCTTTGATTTTTTGATGGCTTTGCGGGGTGACTGGGGAATTGTAAAGATGGGCACGACCACCCTTGGATGGTTTTGAATGACCATAGAAAGTGCGAGCCCTCTAACTGAAAAATTGTGGATTTGTATAAAGGGCACACACACAGGACATTTTGCCGTTTATATATAGAGAGATTTCACGAGCTGACTTCCGCTCATCGTATCAGCTGGAACCCTCGTCATCGTGACTGACGATGTGCCAGTTACCTATACACGTGTGTCAACCTGTGTCCTATATGCGTGCATCCTCATCCTCTGTGTATCTACATTACAGCTTGTCGATTTTGGTATAACCAAACTCAATATGAATGTAACTATATCTGCATATAAAGCAGATGATGGTTAACTATTGTCACATTCCAAACGGTGGAGGTACATGGCCTAGTGGTTAGAGCAGCGGACTCGCGGTCGAGAGATCGCGGGTTCGAATCTCAGATCGGGTGATGTGTGTGTTTATGAGCGAAGCACCTAAGCTCCACGCAGCTCCGGCAGACTTCTGCTGACTCTCTCGCCACAACTTTCTCTCACTCTTTCCTCCTGCATCTTGCAGCTCACCTGCGACGGACCGGCGTCCCGTCCAGGTGGGGAACCTATACGCCAAGGAAACCGGGAGACCGGCCCTTATGACCCTTATTTCAAATTTTACGTTTGCCTTTCATCCTTTCGGGGGTCAGTAAAACGAAGCTTCAGACTAACGCATTCCCCGCCCCCACTTCAAAACGACCGGCCTTGTGCCTATGTCAGTAACAATGTAGCATCTCTGTAAAAATTGTTTCCTGTATTGTAATGCGCGCGCGCACACACGCACGTGATTGTTGTGTGTGTGTGTGTGTGTGTGTAGTTTGGAAAGTAAATGTGAGAAGAACTCAATATGTGTAGTAGTAGTAGTAGTAGTAGTAGTAGTAGTAGTAGTAGTAGTAATTCTTTATTCGTGTAGTATCGTTTGCGGTAAAGTTCCATCGCAAATGAATTTAACGAGAATGACTTCATTTGTATGTACGTATGGATGGATGTATGTAAGAATGGTTGTGTATATATATATGTGTGTGTGTGTATGCATGTGTGTGTGTTTGTGTATGTATATGTGTATGTATGCGTGTATGCATGTATGAGTGCATGTGCGTATGTATATGAGTGTATATATATATATATATATGTATGTATGTATATGTGAGTTTGTGTGTGTGAATGTCTTTATACAATTGTACACACACACACAAGTATATGCGTGTATGTATTTATATACACAATTCTTTATAGAAGTGTAGTTTATATATATGTGTGTGTATACACACACACATACATATTATGTATGCGTGTGTATATGTCCTTTCACAAATATAACCGAATATATATATATATATAGATAGATAGATAGATAGATATAAATATATATGTATACATATATATGTGTAGTTTACATACACACAAATACATATATATATTATATATATATATATATATATATATAATATATGGCTTATAAAAGTATAGGTTACTCACACACATACACACACACGCATGGTTATGTACAAGTGTAGCTATTCTCGTTAATTTTGTTTGCGATAGAAATGCGTCAATTTTTCACAGCCGAACCTCTGGCTTTCATTAAGTAGGACATATCATTCGGATGACGTAAGATGGCGGCTAACTGTTAATTAAATGCTCTTTTAAATCCCTACAACTAACACTTCAATCGAATAACCAGCTTTTTATTGCTTACTTCTTGCCGTGAAATCCAATCATGGCAACCAATTTCACAGTTTGTTTGATGCAAATAGATACACACATACACACACATTCGTGTGTACGTACGCATAAACACAGATACAAATTCATTAAGAAAGACACACACACACAAATACAAAATTTGTAAGTTTATATATACATACACACACACACACACATATACATATATATTTAATCACATACACACACATGCAAGTACGTACAAATACAGATACTCATTCATTGAGAAAGACAGACATACGCATACACAATTTATATATGTACATATCTACACACATTTATATATATGACTGTGTATACGCATAGAAATGTATATATGCGACTATTGATGTATATATGTAGACACAGACATATTTATACCTTTATTTGTTTATTTTTATATATATATATATATGTTTGTATTATAATATATATATATATATATATATATATACATATATCTATCTATCTATATATATGTATAAACATACATATACACACGATTTATATATGTATGTGTGTATATGAATATATACAGATATAAATCAGACACACACACACACAAGCATATATATATATATATATATACCATTCATACATATATGCGTGTATGTGCTTGTGTGTATGTATGTGTGTATTTGAACACTCACACACACACACTCACACACACACACACACGTGTGCGCATGCGTACACGAACCGCAAGCCAGTCACGTACACATTCTCAGAATACAGACTTCATACTCTGCTGCATGGTCGTTTACATTACCATTAAATCTACTGAATTTCATAAACCAATTCCTTGTGCACTAGACGTGAAGCTGTCACATTTAATCCCTTAATACCAGTACCTACATGATGTCCCCTGGATATGCTGCCAGTCTAACTTCCCACTTTAGAAATTTATTATCAACTACCATGTACCAAACCTACAGTCAAACAAATCCCCTTCATGTTGGACTAATAGGTTGTATTCTGTGTTACTTTATCGTGTGGGGGTACCTATTTTAGTCTACAGTCTACCTGGCCATTTACGTTTTAGTCTACAGTTTACCTGGCCATGTACGTTTTAGTCTGCGGTCTACCTAGCCATTTATGTTTTAGCCTGCAGTTTACCTGGCCATTTACGTTTTAGTCTACGGTCTACCTGGCCATTTACGTTTTAATCTAAGGTCTACCTGGCCATTTACGTTTCAGTCTACAGTTTACCTGGCCATTTACGTTTTAGTCTACAGTTTACCTGGCCATTTATGTTTTAGTCTGCAGTCTACCTGGCCATTTACGGTTTAGTCCGCGGTCTACCTAGCCATTTATGTTTTAGTCTACGGTCTACCTGGCCAATTACGTTTTAGTCTGCAGTCTACTTGGCCAATTACGTTTTAGCTTGCAATCTAACTCTAACCATAAACCTTTACCCAAACCTAATCCTAAATCCCAAATCTTAACCCTCAACCTAACCCTAAAAACAACTCAAACCTAACCTTAAACCCTAACTTCTAACACTAAACCTCAAACTTAACCCAAATCCTAAACCTAGCTCTAACTCTAAACTCTGACCCCAAATCTAACCCTAGCTCTAATCTAAAATCCTAACTCCTAATCCTAATCAAGATCAAGGTTATTTCACAATATAGACCAGTGCTTCGCAACCTTTTTCCACTTGTGGTACACTTATGTTCTTTTCAAAATTCAGCGGCACACCTGAACTCAAAATATAACTAAAAGTATATTCAGGTTATAACTGCAGCACACCTAGCATCATCTCGTGGCACACCAGTGTGCCATGGAGTACCGGTTGCGGAGCACTGATATAGACTACGGATTTTGCGGTAGACCGCACGTTAAAGCGGCACCTTGCATTCTTTTATATAAAGTTACTGCCGTCGCTGATCGTCTGGATTCCCACTACACACACATACACACACACACATACACCACTCCCTCCAAATGCTGACATGTCTTCTTTCATCCCAACAAAACAAGCTACCTGTTACAGTGGTCCCTATCACTATGGAGTTCTTCGATTTATTTCTCTCTACAGATGTTAATATGCAGGTAGTAAATTAGTAGAGAACCAGACAGGACACCTCGAAGTATTTCTTCCCGGACGCCTGAGTTCTGAGATCAAACTCCACACGCAGTGATCTACAGATGCTCAGACGTAACACCAACCAACATAATTTCTCACCAAAATCCTAGGCGCAGGCATCGTTAAGTGATTAAGGAACTCACTTTGCAGCCTGTTGTCTCTGGTTCAATCCCAGTAAGCGGTACTATAGCTCCGGGCTGATCAATGCTTTGCTCGAAGAATCTCGCGGTTTTTTCGCTTTATTTCTAGCCCCATTTGTTTGTTTGTTCCTTCTTGAGCCACGCCTGGCTCATCAGGGCCGGTTTCCCGGTTTCTTTGGCGTATAGGTTCCCCACCTGGGCGGGACGCCGGTCCGTTGCAGGTGAGCTGCAAGAGGAAAGGGTGAGATGCAGGAGGAAAGTTGTGGCGAAAGAGTCAGCAGAAGTTCGCCATTACCTTCTGCCGGAGCCGCGTGGAACTTAGGTGTTTCGCTCATAAACACACATATCGCCCGGTCTGAGATTCGAACCCGCGATCCCTCGACCGCGAGTCCGCTTCTCTAACCACTAGGCCATGAGCCTCCATACGGCTTATTATTTCTTTTTTTATCTAGCACTATGTCTTCCTTCATTTCTAAGTTAAGGGTTAAAATAAACCAACCCTGCAAAACACAACTGATCTTTACACACAGACGCACAGAATAACATCAATCAAATAACGGCAGCAGAGTGCACAATAAACATTGGCGAGCTGACTGTCGTCTGTAGTCTTGACAAGAGTTAGTCTTTTACACCTACCAGGCTCGTTCGTATTAGCTCTGGTTACTGGATAATTATTCGTCTTTAAGAATATTGTAGAACGGCAACTTTTCATTGACTGGAATTTAAATCCTAATCTCTATAGAAATTTATTGCTTCAAGAAAACATTGAATTTGAATTACTTTTAAATTTTACGACTATAGATAACAACTCGGGCTGTAACATCTTGAACCCGAGTCAAGCGCGTGTGAACGATGTCGAGAGAACGTCTGCTACGAATGATATTTTTTTGACACAGGGCATCTCTAAGACGACCGCCAGACGCTGAACGAAAATAAAAGACCTGCGACCAGGCTCAATAAAGGAGCCCGAGTTATTGGCTGCAATTGCATACTGGAAGTTAGTGTTGGCAGAAATGAAATCAGCTTGCAAATACAACGTATATATATATATATATTATATATATATATATATATATATAATATATGCATATATATATATATATATATATATGTGTGTGTGTGTGTGTGTGTGGTGTGTATATATATCATATATATGTGTGTATGTGTGTGTTGTATATATATATATATAGGCGTAGGAGTGGCTGTATGGTAAGAAGCTTGTTTACCAACCACATGGTCCCGGGTTCACTCCCACTGCGTGGTACCTTGAGTAAGTGTCTTCTACTATAGCCTCGGGCCAACCAAAGCCCTGTGAGTGGATTTGGTAGACGGAAAGTGAAAGAAGCCCGTCGTATATATGTATATATATATACATATATATATATTTATGTATGTGTGTGTTTGTGTGTCTCCGTTTGTTCCCCCAACATCGCTTGACAACCGATGCTGGTGTGTTTACGTTCCTGTAACCTAGCGGTTCGGCAAAAGAGACCGATTTGCTCAACTAAAGGCGGTGCTCCAGCATGACCACAGTCAAATGATTGAAACAAGTAAAAGAGTAAAAGATATATATATATATATATATACACACGCACATCACTATATATCCTCTTTTCTCCTCATACGTTGCTTCCCTATCTCTCCTCTTACTATCACCCACAGAACTCCCTTCTTTACAATTGACTTCCAGAAACTCCCTTCTTCGCAGTTAGCTTCCAGAAACATATCGACTCGGTATTAATATCAAATGTGAGGTGTGCTTCTCTGAGAGCGAGTGTGTTTGTGTGTGTGTGTGTGTGTGTGTGTGTGTGTGTTGTGTGTGTGTGTGTGTGTATACATACTTAATCGTGTATATACCTGTATGGGCATCGGTCTGTACCTGTATCAGTGCGTGTGTGAGTGTCTACATGCATATGTATGTGTGTGTGTGTGTAGCTGTATCTATCAGTGTGTGAACACACACTTCTGTATGTGTAGGCATGTCAATATAAACACACACACACACACACACACACGCACACACACACACATGCAAACATACACATGTATGTGTGTATATGTGAATCTGTATATATACACGATCATTAATTTGGTAGAACTTCTGAGAATCGCTTTTTTTTTTGTCTGACAAGAGTTCTGCTACAGTAGACCACTTCAGGGAATATATTTTACCACTACCTCCAACACACACACACATACGTGTGTGTATGTATATACAAAAGCATGTAAGCATATATAAGCATATACATGAATATATATACATGAATATATATAATATATATATATATATATATATATATGAATGTGTGTGTGTATATATATGCATAATAATATAATATGTATACATACATGAATATATATATATATGTGTGTATATATATATATATATATATGTATGCATATATATGCATGTATATATTTATATCTGCATATCTATGTATGTATATGTGCATACATGCATACACGTGCATATATATGTGTGTGTGTGTAGGAATAAAAGCAGTGCCACAGATCTCACACACATAAAAAAATATCAAAAATAAGGTAAAAAGCATAAAATACTACTTGAGACAAATAACAATAATAACAATAAATAATAATAATAATAATAATAATAATAATAATAATAATAATAATAACAACAACAACAACGATAATACCAACGACAATAATAATAATAATAATAATAATAATATAATAATAATAATAATAATAATAATAATATAAAGTAACTAGTCGTCTTTACAAACGATAATTGACGAAATATCAAAGTAGTTTTTTAATATTTTTTATGTTGATGTATGTTAGAACAGCAGACTTTAGATAGAATCGTTACGTTCAAGATTTTTACCAATTCCTTCAGGTTTTTTTTTATATATATTTCTTTTTGTTCGTTTCTATGAATACATATATATATATATATATTATTTATTTATTTTATTTATTATTTATTTAGTTTTTTGGGGAGGGTGTTTCTTTTTTATGGCAATTTTTTTCTGTATTGATTTAGTGAAAGATGGCGGTAAAATATGCAGAGATAAAAAGGAGAAAGACAGATAAACCGATAGAGAGATAGTGATGAGTGAGGGAGAGAGAGAGAGAGAAGGAGAGGGACGGGGTGAAAGAGAAAGAGGAGTCAGGAAACACTGAGTTATTATAATTTATCTCCCTTTGCAATCTTACTCCACGATGTCTCGTAGTCATTAGGCAAATTGAGAAGCCGACCTTTTCTAGATTCCGTCTGGAGATTTCTCTCTCTCTCTCTCTCTCTCTCTCTCTCTCTCTCTCTCTCTCTCTCTCTCTCTCTCTCTCTCTCTAAGACTCTTTCTCTCTCTAAGTCTCTTTCTCTCTCTAACTGCATTTGTTTCTTTATATCTCTCTGTCACACTCACTCCTTCCATCCCCACTCTCTCTCTCTCTCTCTCTCTATCTATCTCTCTATCAATCTATCTATCCATCTGCATTTGTATGTCTACCTGTCTGTCTCTGTGAAGGAAGAGAGAGAATGAGAGAAAGAAGGCGATAGATAGAGAGAGAGAGAGAGAGAGAGAGAGAGAGAGAGAGAGGGGGAGCCAACAGAGAAACCTCCATGAAGATGCTCTACATCCTAGAAATAGCAGCCATCTCCCACAAACTATCTCAAACATTCTCTGAAACCATCCCTGTCTCTAATGCTATTTATTTCTTTATATCTCTCTGCCACAGTCACTCCTTCCATTCCTACTCTCTCTCTCTCTATCTATCTATCTATCTATCTATCTATCTATCTATCCATCTGCATTTGTATGTCTACCTGTCTGTCTCTGTCTCTCTCCTTCTCTCTCTCACATTCTCTGAAACCCTCCCTGTCTCTAACTCCATTTATTTCTTTATATCTCTCTGTCACAGGCACTCCTCCTCTCCACCCTCTCTCTCTCTCTCTATCTACCTATCTATCTATCTGCATTTGTACGTCTACGTGTCTGTCTCTGTCTCTCTCCTTCTCTCTCTCTCACATTCTCTGAAACCCTCGTTGTCTCTAACGCCATTTATTTCTCTGTCAGTCACTCCTTCCTTCCCTCTCTCTCTCCCTCTCTCTCTCTCTCTATCTATCTATCTATCCATCTGCATTTGTATGTCTACCTGTCTGTCTCTCTCCTTCTCTCTCTCTCACATTCTCTAACTGCATCAGTTTCTTGACATCTCTCAGCCACTGCCACTCCCTCCGCTCTCCCTCTCTTTCTCTCTCTCTCTCTACCTATTTTTCTTTCTAGCTGTCTCTCTGCATTTATCTGTCTGTCTCTCTGTCTGTCTCTCTGTCTGTCTGTCTGTCTCTCTCCCTCTCTCTCTCTCTCCTTCCATCTCTCTGTTTCTTTATTGTCTGTACTTATCTCCTCATCTTTCTGTTCCGCAGTGTCTTTCGCTCTCTCTCTCTCTCTCCCTCCTCCCTATTTATCTATTCATCTCACTTCTTCCACGCACACACGCACACACACGCACACACACACACATACATACATACACACACATGCATACATACATTCAGACAAACAGACACATGTGGAAACACACGTAAATAGACACATAAAGAGATCCATTTTTGTTTTTGTTTTGTCTTGCAAACACATACAGACATACATACTGACAGACATACAGACAGGTACAAACATGGAGACACACTCACACAAACAAACACACATAAAAAAACAAACACTGGCACATCAGGACAAACAAAACTAATCAAATAATTAATAATAATAATAATAATAATAATAATAATAATAATAATAATAAGAAGAAGAAGAAGAAGAAGAAGAAGAAGAAGAAGAAGAAGAAGAAGAAGAAGAAGAAGAAGAAGAAGAAGAAGAAGAAGAAGAAGAAGAAGAAGAAGGAGAAGGAGAAGAAGAAGGAGAAGGAGAAGAAGAAGAAGAAGAAGAAGAAGTCTCTGTAATGAGACAAACATCTCGATCCTTTCCAAGTACAAAACTTGCACGAGAAAGAAAAAATAGTCTAAAATAATGTGTCAAAATCCGAGGATGTTGGAAATAAAATAATGAGAATTAGAGTTGAGGCTGTATTTGTGACTTTCGGTGGTTTTCGTTCTGGTGAAGACGAAAGGTAGGCGAAAAGACATTTGGAGAAACTGTTTTACTCGTTTCAGTCATTTGACTGCGGCGGCCATGCTGGAGCACCGCCTTTAGTCGAGCAGATCGACCCCCAGGACTTATTCTTTGTAAGCCGAGTACATATTCTATCGGCCTCTTTTGTCGAACCGCGAAGTTACGGTTATATATATATATAAGTTACGTATATATATATATATATATATATATATATATATATATATACTCTTTACTCTTTTTTACTTGTTTCAGTCATTTGACTGCGGCCATGCTGGAGCACTGCCTTTAGTCGAGCAACTTGACCCCTGGACTTATTCCTTGTAAGCCCAGTACTTATTCTATCGGTCTCTTTTGCCGAACCGCTAAGTGACGGGGACGTAAATACACCAGCATCGGTTGTCAAGCAATGCTAGGGGGACAAACACACACACAACATACAAATATTACATATATATACATATATACGACAGGCTTCTTTCAGTTTCCGTCAACCAAATCCACTCACAAGTATTGGTCGGCCCGGGGCTATAGCAGAAGACACTTGCCCAAGATGCCACGCAGTGGGACTGAACCCGGAACCATGTGGTTGTTAGCAAGCTACTTACCACACAGCCACTCCTGCGCCTATATATAATATATAATAATATATATTATATATATATATATATATATATATATATATGATAGGCTTCTTTCAGTTTCCATTTACCAAATCCACTGACAAGGCTTTGGTTGGCCCGAGGCTAGAGTAGAAGACAGCTGCTTCTTACCACACAGCCATGGCTGTTTATATACAGCGCCAGGGACAAAAATAGCTTATAGGAAGGGCCCAACTTCACATATAGGACCGAGTCGATTTTCTGAGGCATTGGGGTGGGGGTGGAGTACGTCTTTTATACTATCAAAAGCAGTAGCTCATTTTGTTTACGCTTAAATCCGGCGCCGACATAGTACCCTTAATCAAAGGCATTCCATCTTGTCTTCACACCCCATGCATAGTTTGCATTACCCAACGTGATGTTTACTTCTTAAGACGAATTAGTGTGATATAAAAGAGTTTTGGTGGATCTTTTCGGTTTGAACGGCACTTTTTTCTAGCGGTGTCATATGAAATTGTCACCCATAATTATGACCCTAGTATCGATCTATTGTATTTCAATCTGCTTTAGGGTTAGGGGTGGGGGAAAGGGTATCTTTTTTCATCACAAATGTAAATAAACCCAATCTGTTTCTTAAACGAGGGACATATTCATACGGCACAGAATGTTTTTTTTACCTCAATAGACGTCAGTGATTGGTTGAAATTGCAGAAATTGAAAAAAACAACAACAAATATCTTACAAACTATAGGATTTTCTCAATAAAGCCAAGAGAAAAAGATGTTTTATAAACACATTCTACCAGTATACGAAGTTTAAAAGTGTTTAGTTACCTAGAAATTATGTTAAAAACTGCCGTTCAAACCGAAAAGATCCGTTTTGGTTGCTATTTCTAGCGGAGAGCAACACCATGTAACCATCGGGCTACCTCTGACTACCCCTCCTCTTTACATCTAATTTTCTCCCTTCATGCTGCTCTTCAATTTTTTTTTAATAACTGTAATGAGAAAACCAGCGACTTACTGCCCACTATGGTGGTTCTTTGGTGTGTGTGTATGTGTATGTATGTGTGTGTGTGCGTGTGTGCGGTTGGGGGAGGTGGAGCAGTGTGAGCAGCGGTAGGAGGAGGTTTCGCTTGTGGGTTCCTTAAACCCGCCCCACGGGGACCCGTTTCTGGTTGAATAACCAAACAGGTTGATACTGACATCATACACAAGACACACACGCACGCACACACGCATACGTGCACATGCAAACATGCATATACACATACACAAACCATATTCAAATATATACATATACACATACACACACACCCGCATATATATATATATATATATATATATATGTGTGTGTGTGTGTGTGTGTATACATACACATATTTATACATAGATACATACACACACATATATACTTATACATACATATATATACACCCATATATATACATACATACGTATATATATATATATATACATATATATATAGATATATACGCATATATATATAATATACGCACACATACATATATACAGACATATATATGCATATACATACATACATATACATATATACATACATGCATACATATACATACATACATACATACATATACATACATACATACATACATGTACATACATACACGTATATATACATACATACCTATATATACATACACATACATGCATATACATACATACATATACATACATACATGCATACACATATACATATACATACATACATGCATGTACCTACATACACTTACATACATATACATACATACATATACATACATACATATACATACATATATATTTATAAATATATATATATATATATATATACACACACACACAAACACCCACACATATAGACGCAGTAGCATTAACTACATACACACACACGCACACATATTACGTGCTGCCAAGAAAAGTAGACCACGGCGTCTCTGAGGCAGTGAAAACTAGACCGGAAGTTGAGCAGAGAGAGAGAAAGAAGGGAAAGAGAGAGAAGTTCTGCTTTCCAGATTTAAACATAAATTAGAAGCAATAGGGGGTCTTTGATCCGACCGAGTGAAAAATTAGGCTTTTATAATCACATCAATAGACTTGGCTGTTTTTTCACTGATATCACACAGACTTAGCACCGCAAATATTCCACGTAGTTTTCTTTCTCGCTCTCCCTCATTCTCTCTCTTTCTGTTTCTCATTCTCCTTCTTTTCATGCTCTTCTCTCTCTCTCTCTCTCTCTCTCTCTCTCTCTCTCTCTCTCTCTCTCTCTCTCTCTCTCTCTGCTTCTCTTACTCTCTTTTATCACAGTCAGACTCTTGGCTCTTTTAAGGAAAAAAAATATCACTAATTTATAAATTGCCATTTCTCGCTGGATACGCCACATCCTTTCAAAACAGCGCCGCCTATAATATAGGCGCAGAACGTGGCCTGGAGGTAAGAAATTTGCTTCCAAACTGCATGGTTCCAGGTTCAATCCTACCGCGTGGTACCTGGCCAAATGTTGGGGTTCATAATTGGAAAGAGTTCGGAGTTGGTAAGTGTTGGGCTTGGTAATTAGCAGTCCTGCTCATGGGGCTGGCTGGTGGCGGTGATGTTGGTGTAGGCAATACAGCGTAATATATCCGAGTTGTCGGCAGCCAGGGGCCTGAAATTAGGGTTAAGGTTAGGGTTTTCCAGAAGGGCATACCTCTGGCAACAGCAATAAGATAAATCGTATTTCTTATTGATGGGTACTGCCGGTTATTGGAGGATATGCAGAGCTGACAGTTGGGGTCACCGGGTGAATATGGTGGTGTTCCGTCAACAATAGTCCACTTGATGATGGGTGTTTCGTCTCGGAGGTCACGGAGTCTCCAGAGAAAAAGAGACAGGGAAGTACAGTTTTTTTTTTCTGTCCTTGTTTCTGAACGAGTGCATATGCTGGGAGCAACTTCTCTTGAAGTAATTAGCTGTCATACCCGTATTAGCTATCATATCCGTATAGTGCCTAGTAATGCTATCGGATGGGGTATACTACGTCCCTTGAGAGGCAGGATCCTTCTAGAGGGCACCTGTCAGGGTTTCGGGAGTTGCAGGTTGGGGTTGGGATGATGTTGTCTAAGCAGGAGTAGCTCATTTTGACATGAGGATTGAAGAGTTTATAATACTTGTGGCCTCTGGGGAAGTGTTGGTGGAAACGTCTGTTTTTAAAATGGGGTTTTATCATATAATTTTCCTTTTCCTAATCCTTTTGGGGTGAGGACAGGATGTTTGGACGTTGTCCACATACGTGAGCTTCTCAGTAAATCCGCTCCTAGTCAAAGCAGTGGGGGCAGCCCTGCTGAAGATCTCTCTATTTGCCGAGAGATTAGATTTCTAATTACAACGGGGGAATGATTTGTGTTCTTATACTGTTTCCTCGTTAGGCTTCCTGTAGGGTAATATTTGCCTTTATCCAGGTTTAAATTTACGTCTAAGAAATCGACCGTAGTCAGGTTGGCGGTAACCGTTACGGACAGGACGAACTCCTTGAATATTTCATTCAAGTCCTTCCTGAACCTGTCCATGCTGTGGCCGTTCCTATGGCTTGAGATAGTCAGGCCATCGTCCCTATTAGAGGACCGACTTATGTGGGTGGGTACGCTTCTTGAGAGTATCCATGAATTTGAATCATACTGTTTGTAATATATATATATATATATATATTATATATATATATATATACAACATACATACACACACACACCCATCCATATTATATATACAACATATCCATACACATACACACACATCCATCATTATATTATATATATATATATATATATATATATACATATCCATACACACACACACATCCATCCATATATATATATACACACATATCCATATATATATCCACACACACATGCATACATACATACACACACACACACACACACACACACACACACACACACATACATACATACATACATACATACATACATACATACATGCATGCAAAAGATCGACCCGGTCCTATATCCGAAGTTTGTGCGCTTCAACTTGGCTATTTTTGTCCCCGACGCTGTATAAGCTAAGCATTAAATAGGACGCCAGAAACGTCTGAGTACAATAACAAAGAGCTCACAGTTAGGTGGACAACGCTGAAGACACCAAGTGTTGGTAGGATGCTATAGATTATGTAAGTACCAAATCCAAATTAAATCATTAGATCCGACTCTCGGGTTAGTTCTTGGCGTGGCGTCGGTATAAAAGAGAACACAAATGACGTTTAAAGTATACGACAGCTGTTTTTATAGAATTTTATTGATGCATTCATGGATTACACCGTAACACATAATCCACCATCTTTGGTGGATTATATTAAATTTTAAACAGGTGCGAATTTATACATCAACCTGGACAAATCCAACGTCGTCTGAACACATACACACGCGTGCACATCTATCTATCTATCTATCTATCTATCTATCTATCTATCTATCTATCTACCTGTCTATCTATCTATCTATCTATCTATCTATCTATCTATCTATCTATCTATCTATCTATCTACCTGCCTGTCTATCTATCTATCTATCTATCTATCTATCTATCTATCTATCTATCTAACAGAAAGTAACAATAAAATAAAAAAGTTAAAAAGAATAAATAGAACTACAATGTCAAATATAATGTAATATGATATAGGTCACGTCACGTGACCGACCAGACCATCAGATGTTGCTACAACTCACTGGTCACAATGCGCTTCTCATTGTTTTAGCCTTCGAATGACGCCACCCCGCTGGCTAAGCGAGCAGGCCAACAGAAGAAAGAGTGAGAGAAAGTTGTGTCGAAAGAGTATAACAGGGATCGCCATCAACCCCTTGCCTGAAATCGGGGAGTATTCAGGTGTTTTCGCTCAATAAATACACACAACGCCCGGTCTGGGAATTGAAACCGCTATCCTAAGACTGCGAGTCCGCTGCCCTAACCACTGGGCGATTGCGCCTCCATGACATATATATATATATATATAAAGGGAAAGTTTACGAAAATAAACAAAAGACGAAGGCAGGTGGTGTACAAATAAACAAATGTATTAGTATAGCGCTCAGGAATAGAAAAAGTATTTTACGTTTCGAGCCTATGCTCTTCTACAGAAAGATACACAGAAAAAAATTTATATATTGTCACATATACATATGTACATACATTCACACATACACGCTCGAGCACACAGTTAAATATATATATATATGTGTGTATATATATATATATATATATTATATATTATAATATATATATAGCAATAATAATTCTCTAAACGAGATATAGACAGTAACTGCTCCATAACTGCCTGTCCCTAGCCACATTCAAATGGCTAATGTCCCTTTGTTATGGAGCAGTTACTGTCTATATCTCGTTTAGAGAATTATTATTGCTGTCGAACAGATTTCGAAATCAGTAAATGTTTTTACGGAACATCTTATATAAATATCCTGCATGGAGAGTCGTTCATCGAAGGGCGATGCCTACCATACGTTGACGAGCGGCAAAGGACCTCGAAAAACCTGGTCGTATGTGGCTTCCGCTTCTTCGGTGGATGATCTCCCTTTGCAGGATAGAGGACGCCGTGATGGTGTCAAGCCTTTCTGGTGACGTTGATGTTCGCCTGGGGCTAAATGCAACAGTAACACCCCCACCGCCCTGCCCTGTCCCTAGCCACATTCAAATGGCTAATGTCCCTTTTGTTATATATATATCTATATATATATATATATTATATTTTACTTGTTTCAGGCATTTAGACTGCGACCATGCTGGGGCACCGCCCTGAGGAACTTTTAGTCGAATGAATCGACACCAGTACTATTTTTAACCTGGTACATATTCTATCAGTATCTTTTGTCGAACTGCTAAGCTACAGGGACGTAAATACATCAACATCGGCTGTCAAGTGGTGGGGTGGTGGAGGAAACGCAGATACAAAGATACACACACACACATATACACGGGGGGGGGTTATTTCAGTTTCCGTCTACCAAAACCACTCACAAGATT
>NW_021824039.1:10000-20243 GCF_006345805.1 Octopus sinensis | reverse complement strand
ATATATATATATATATATATATATATATATATATATATATACATATTGTTGTGTCGGGGGAGAGCCATTCTCTTCTGGTGCCTTATAATTTAGCACACTCACCGGTAAAATTACCAAATTACCACTTCTTTTTTTTTACCGGTGAGTGTGTTAAATTATAAGGCACCAAAAGAGAATGACTCTCCCCAGACACAACAGAATATGCTTCAACACACGAACTCACATAAAGAATCTTGCAAAGCAAACCCAAAACGAAATATATATATCTTGATGTGTTTGTGTCCCTGTAACTTAGCGGTTTGGCGAAAGGGACCGATAGAATAAGTACTAGGCTTACAAAAAATAAGTACTGGGTTCGATTTCTTCGACTAAAAGACAATTTTAAGGCGGTGTTCCAATATGGCTGTTGTCACATGACTGAAACAAGTAAAAGAATAAAAGAATATATACGAATTGAAGTGAGAAAAAAATCAGATGATATATTATAGCACACAGAACGGAAGATAAAAGTCATCGTTAAATGTCATTAAATAAGCTACGAAATAAACCGAGATTTGATATTGGTAAGTATTTGTTTTACAAGCATCGATCATTTCACTATGCTTTGATGAATTGAAAGGTAAACAAATTAAATTGAAAATAATAATTTCAATGAATTAATGTATAAATAAAGTACTTTATATCATTATGGAATCAATAATATTTAATAAAATATTTTCAATTTAATTTACGCTTAACCTCAAAATTTTCGGATCAAAAACGAATTCATAAATTGTTTAAATATAATATATGTTTTTAATTGTGTAGTATTTTGTTCGTTTGTTAAGAGAATTAAGTTTATTAATCTCAGTAGTCTTTGCAAAAGTTATAGCGTTATATATATTTGCGAGTATGGTGTCCGAGCGTGTATGCATATATACATACGTATACACTTGTGTGTATATACACACATACAAGTAATATATATTATATATATATATATATATATATATATATATATAGAGATATATATATATATATATATTATATATATATAATATATAGATGTTGGGTGTGTGTGGTGTAATAGATGCTGTCTGTATATATTTATATGTATATTTAAAGATATATAAGTATACCTACATACATACACACACACACCACACACACACACATATATATATATAAATATTAAATTTCTAAATATCTCAGAGAGATATAAGCAGTGGTGTAACGATAGAGCAGTTGTATACTGTCAACTTAACGTGACAGTCCCATAAAGGGAATCACACCACCGCTATTTAGCCCTAGGAAGCATCAACGCTTCCTGTCGGCCTTGACACATTTCCTATGCCTTTATGTTTACAAAGGGGAGACAAGCACCCCCAACAGCTAAGCCTGCACCCAGAGACATGTTTCTGAGCCTTTGACACATTTTCTGAACAAGTTATTACATCTGATAAAGTAGAGAACAAGAAATTTTTTACTTAAAATATTGCAGGTAAGGATAAAGTTTCAAATAAAATATTTAGATTTAGAAAATATTAGCGTTTATAAAAACTAAAAAAATTATTACAAGTTATTACTTTTATTCTTATTACTTGTTACTTCTATCAAAAATTAAAAATAACTCAAAATATTTTTGCACTTTAAAAACTTCCTTTTTTTAATTATTAATTAATAACCAGAAATTTGAAAATAGGTTATAAAAAATAGTACTAGTTCATAATTAGTACAATCAATAGAATAATACAAAAATTAGTTATGTATTACTGTTAAATTTACCTATAACAACAAGTTCACAGTAAAATTTGCTTGAGTTATTGCCAAGTCTTCACATTTTTAGTCTTGACCCAATGCCTATTTTTTACATAATGAATTTGTATACCATATATACTATTTTACTTTGCATAAAACTTTCTCAGTTTTTAAGTATTCTGGTGTGTCAATATTTTAATAAAAAGGATGGTACATTTTAAAATTATAATGTTACTTCGTAAATTAAAATAAAATATTTTTTAATATTCAAATTTTATCCTTAGCTGCAATATTTTAAGTAAAAATGTTATTGTTCTGTACTTTACCAGATGTAATAAGTTGTCCTGAACTTTTCCAAGTGTAATAACTTGTTCTATAATTTTCCAGATTTATAATCTTAAGAATATTATTTCTCTTGCTCGCATTTTCCCATGTAATCCATGTTTTTTCCAGGCTATGCTGTTATGCTAATTTATGCTAATTAATAATGTGTCAAATGTGTCAATTAGCGGTGTCGTTGATAATTTTTCCTTACCTCAATGATGCCGGTGACATATATCAAAATTCCCCTAGAACTATATTCATAAAAAAGTATAGAACTATATTATCACCCTCAAATTTGAGAAACAAACACTCATAACTTTTCTCTTCTAAAACTTCATTGCATGAAATTGAAACCGTGAAATTCCTCGAATTGAACTCTATCATTAAAGCTTAATTAAAATATAGTTTGTTTTTAAAATAAAAAAGTTAATTATGCTTAAATACAATTTTTTGCCTGACTTACATTTTTCAAGATATTTTACCTCTCAACTTTTTTGATACAGATTTTTTTTGCATGGGACCAGAACTATAAAGTTCTTCACGCTTTCTTCTATCATTGAAGTTAAGATAAATATATTTTGCTTTTAAAATAAAAAAAAAATTATTTAGATCTAAACTTGATTGTTGGCGTCACTTACTCTCCTCTAACGTTGCTGCAAACTTTTCTCTACTGGACCAAATCTCAATTTTTTATGCCAAAATGTAGGTAGAGACCAGTCCTCTTCAAAAACGGTAACAGTTTTCAACTTGGCTAAGAACTGAATTAGTGACAAGCTCTGAAATATGCTGCGTGTGAGTAAATTGCAGCCTTAAGAATATCATTCAACTGCTACTATAGTTGAATGATATATGTATGCATGCATGTATGTATATTTATATAATGACTCTATTTCGCCGTCAATTTATTGTAATACATGATCTAGTACTATTCCCCTATCAACACCATTCTTATGATATTTACATGTCAACAGTTAAAAGCTTTTTTCTGTGTAGTTATGTCTCAATTCATTTTTTAAAAAATATTGATGCATATTTCTTAGCATGTTTATAGAATATGGCTGCCTATTATCTAAATATGTGTGAAGTGTTTTGTTAGCTGTGAGCGCCAAACTTTAAGTTGCAACAAATGTAAATTATATTAAATATATATAACCTGAAATGTATGTAGTGAATATATTTTCTTTAAATACATAACATCTATGTATGCGTTTTGATGTGTATGCCTGTGTGGTGTGCGTACATAGCCATGAAGACCAATATCGATATATATATATATATATATATATATATTATATTATATATATATATATATATGTATATACTACGTACATAATATAACACCTAGGTATGTAGACATAGTTATTTAATAATGTGTACACAGAGGCCTTGATGTCTAAAGAATAATATATATACATATATATATATATATATATATATATATATATATAATATAATACACTTGTTTATATATATGTATGACTATACATCTATATATATGTATGGATATATATATATATATATATATATATATATGCATAATATATATATATATGTGTTAAATTATATATATAGACATACGTATACACACACACAGATATATATATATATATATATATTATATATATGATATATATATTATGTATTCGTTTTCATTTTGTCAGTTCACAAAAGAAAAGAAAAAAAAGAGAATAATGCATAAAAAAATAAACAATAAAGAATTTGCGAAATCGTGACAATTCTTACGTATAACTTATGATTGCAGAGAAAGTCTGACATCACACTTACCAACCAAGAAAAATCGACAGCAGCAGCATCATCAACATATATCAGCAAGACAATAGAGGCATTGTAAAATGGATGAAGGAGAACAGGAGGAAAGCACACAGTCTATTATGAAGTAATTTAGTTATGCGGTGACACCATTAGATTATATGATGGGAAGATGATATAAAAAGCATAAAGATAGTATCGTACTGTATGTTCCCGATACAGCTTGGAGACAAGTCTAATTGAATTTGAATATTTTGTAACGCTTAGGTACCTATTGATTACACAAGAAATAGTAATGTGAATGTATATATATATATATAATATAATATATATATATATATATTAATATAATATATATATATTAACATACATACATAAATACATATACATATATATATATATATATACACAACACACAACACACATATATATATACACACCCACACACTATACCACACAGACACACACATATATACATACATATATGTATATAATACTATATATATATAATATATATATATATATATATATTATATGTTATATAAATATTATATATATATATATATATGTTATATATATATATATATATATAATATATAATATATATATATATATATATATATATATATATATGCATACATACACATATATATACACACAGATATAAATACACAAAATATATATATATATATATATATATATATATATATATATATAAGAATAATATAACACGAGGATAAGATAAGTTTCATCAATAGATCACATTTGTTTCTGCGCTGCAAACCATCTTTAAGTTACTGAGTTTATATCTTAAGATCACTATAGAAGAACACTCTTTATAATAATGCTCAGCAACGGCTGCCTGTGGGCTCTTCATCAGGGCGGAATACGATTAATTCCTGTCGGATTTTCCTGGGTACCCCGGGTAAAAATGAAGTGCATTTCTTGCAACCAATCAAGTCATTAGGTTCCGGGGGACGCAAGCATAGAGACGTCTTATATTATTCTTGTATTAATCTTATCTAAAGAGGGGTCGGGCCGAGGCTACAGTAGAAGACAGTTGCCCAAAGTTCCACCCAGGCACCGCTTTGAAGAAGTTTTAGTCCCACTACTATTTTTACACCACCATAATCATCATCTATTTTATCTAATAACGAAGTTATGCCAGAAAAATAGCTTCTTCATCGTCATATAAACCTATTTGTGACTTGGTTTCTCCCATCGATAAGAGCCGCTTGCGTCTAAGCGTATTTGACGAAGTAGTAGTTTGGTCATCAACTGACAATGACCGTACCCGTGTAAAATGTTTGAAGCATCAACTCATGATGCCAGCTGTTCGCTAATGAAACATCATTTGATGATATCCATCGTTCAAGAGTTAGAATATATTTTAACCCATTGTAGACAATATATAGAAAATTGAAGGAAGCAATCGAAGGACGTAGAACTCAAATCAATAATGACATGTCGTTGACGCTTTAACTGCTGCCATAAAGAAAAAAACAATTTAAATACAAATCCTTTCTCTATTGATAGATCTGTAAAAACGTTTTTTATTCAAGCATTTATCGAGAACATGGAATCAACTATATCTTGCTGTTGCATCTCTAGTATTATTCTACAAAAGCGATTCTTCAGGTTATTCAACTTTCCATATTGTAATTTCCACTGACATGATCGTCGTTTCCGGCATTGATATCGACAGCAAAATGGCAAGACAAATTCGAGATAACGGTTTCATCTTTTGGGATGAAGTAACAAGAACGTCAAAGTTTATACGTATGAAGATATTGATAGCACATTTGTTTAGCAAATTAATTTACCTTTAACTAGCATGATACTACAAGTATACAATGGAATCGCTAAAGAGCTGCGACATTTGTGAATGACACTCTTTTCATACTTTAACATCGAAACAGGGATGCGCTGTCATGCTATTTATATACACATAGACACACAAGTATATTTATATACATATGCATAAACGCGATCACACACACACACACACACACACACACACACACACACACAAAAGGCCAAAGATAGTGAGTCGTATAGCCAGCTATAAACGATGTTTCTTGGAGCTAATAAATAGTAACAACCTCACTTCCAGGACAGCCATATTTTGTTGGCAATTAGCTTTTACTTTCAAGAAGTGTTACTGAATGTCTCTCTCTGAGAAATTTAGAATTAAAAGTATATATATATATATATATATATATATATATATATATAAAACAGTACTTGGAGAAGAAGAAGAACGGAACGAAACGAACGAATCGAATCGAATCGACGCGAGGGCGCTGTCAAACAATAGTGTAATAAATAAAATATGTGCATACATACAAACATATATGTACGTACCTACATCTACATGTATATATACATGCATATATAATATATACGTAAGTACAGGACACCACACTAGACGTAGAACTCAACGAGAACGAAAACGGAAAAACAAGCATGGAACAAACCATTTTTTACAACAGAAAAACAGAGTACAAGACAACACGAGGAAAAATCCTTCATCAGCGGTCCCTAGTTCGACTCTAGCGTGTTTCGTCGACACGCTAGAGTCGAACTAGGGACAGCTGATGAAGGATTTTTCCTCGTGTTTGTCTTGTACTCTGTTTTTCTGTTGTAAAAAAATGGTTTGTTCCATGCTTGTTTTTCCGTTTTCGTTTCTCGTTGAGTTCTACGTCTAGTTGTGGTGTCCTGTACTTACGTATATATTTATATATGCATGTATATGTACATGTAGATGTAGGTACGTACATATATGTTTGTATGTATGCACATATTTTATTTATTACACTATTGTTTGACAGCGCCCTCGCGTCGATTCGATTCGATTCGTTCGTTTCGTTCCGTTCTTCTTCTTCTCCAAGTACTGTTTATATATATTTATATATGCATGTATATGTACATGTAGATGTAGGTACGTACATATATGTTTGTATATATGCATATATTTTATTTATTACACTATATATATTATATATATATATATATGCATACACACATACATACTTACATATACATATATACATATACATACACACACACACACACACACACACACACACATACACATATATATTATAATTATTAGGTAATATTAGTTCCGAGTACACAGGAGAAAGACATTCAAATTAGATGTCCTAAAATGAACATCTCTCAATGTTTAATTCATATATATAAAAGTAATTTTAGAGACAGAACCACCTTCAACTCAGTCAACACTAAGATTTTTATACCCGACCACTCTATAAAATATTAAAAATTAAATCTTAACTAGCTATATCTATTCTGAATCCTGTATTTTCCGTTTATAAGACTACACGCGTTTCATGAAAGTACGTCGGTATTGATTAGATACGAGGTATCTAGTTTCAATACTTACTCGGGTCGACATACTCCCAATCGTCAGGTCTGGATTCCTCAACATTTTTCACTACCCCTAACTCTTATATACTTCCATGATACTCTATATCTTCAATATAATCTTACTTAACATGTGCAAATGAATAGAAATACAAATAATAAATTTAAATAATAACTGAATATTAAAAACTTGACGAGTAAATATCTAAGGAATAAAAATTTTAATTTAAAGGTTGCTCTCGGTATGAAACATGTTTCATTGCGTACCTCTTGTGTGTATACATACATACATACATACATACATACATACATACATACATACATATATATAATATATATATATATATATATATATAATATATATATATATATATATATATAATATATGTTAGAGAAAAACCACTATTATGTAATTCAAACAATGATGACATACACCATACCATATAGAAAAAATAAAATATATTATAAAACATATATCTAGATCACAAAAGGTACACCAGTGACTACTGACAAGATCAACCAGGTATCATTGCGATCGATTCGATCGTTCATTCTTTTGTTGTCATACTATTACTATTAATACACACACACACACACACACACACACATACACACACACACACACACACACACACATATATATATATATGGAGAGAGAGAGAGACAGACAAATAGATAGATAGATGTGTGTATGTGTACGTGCGTGTGTGTGCGCGCATGTGTGCGTGCATGTGTGTGTTTAAGAATTAGTGGATATGTGTGCATGTGTTCACACATACACACACACGCATATATATATATACATATATATACATATATACCGTATTTAATTTCATAAATTAAAAAAAAATATCCGGCTGGTTTAACGTGTGGTGTATCTTAGCACCTGCATAACCTGAAGACAATAGAATTTTTTTTGCGTGTATTTGGCTGCTATTTACACCGGGTTAAAAGATTACATAAAGCCCAACCCATTGGCTTTGGTCAAGTGGGAAGGTGTTTGAAAATTGTCATAGCAGCTTAATCTGTTTTCAACTGATCCTCTCAACCAACCCCCTCAAGTAAGTCCTTCATCAAATTCTCAAGGACAGGAGAAAAGGAAGACAGTGAAGGGAGACACTGAATGTCAAAGACAATAACTGGCATCGTCTTTCTCACAATGTGAACAAAGCTTTCTATGACGCACTTAACTGCTCTGGAGATATCATGTATCGCAGAATATGAAGGCGTTTAAGCTAATTAGCATTCTAACAGTTACTAATAATTCATTATATGTACGAAGACATATGTGCGTACATATCTGTGCACATGTGTATATGTGTATCTGCATGTGGAATTGTATGCTTGTGTATATGTGTGTTTGTACAACCGTGTGTCCTTATATGTGTGTGTATGTGCGTGCATGTGTGTGTGTGTGTGGTGTGTGTGAGTGTGTGTGTGTGTGTGTGTGTGTGTGTGTGAGTGTGTGTGTGTGTGATTTGAGCTTGTGTACGGCGACTACGCTTGCAGAAACTCACGCCTGAAGGTTTCCATAACTCATTGAAACCGAAATCACTAAAATGGTTAAATTGTTAAATGTTGTGGAGTGAACAAGCTGGATCCAGTTCAAATTACAGTCTAATCATATGTATATAAGCCTACACACACACATACACACACACACTCACATACACACGCACACACTTGTACAGACATACACACACATATATGTCTATGTAGTGAAAGCAATGAAGGCAAAATGAAAGACAACACAGGAAGGGTAAGTTTTAAAACGTGGAAACCGCTCAGAACATGCTGGACTGTGCAAACCACGACCCGGTCTTCATGGAGACCGTTATCAGTGGTGATGAGACATGGGTTTATGGTCTCTGTTGGATGCGAGCTGGCAGAAGCGTTAGCACGCCGGGCGAAATGCGTAGCCGTATTTTTGTCTGCCGTTACGTTCTGAGTTCAAATTCCGCCGAGGTCGACTTTGCCTTTCATCCTTTCGGGGTCGATAAATTAAGTACCAGTTGCGCACTGGGGTCGATGTAATCGACTTAATCCGTTTGTCTGCCCTTGTTTGTCCCCTCTGTGTGTAGCCCCTTGTGGATAGTAAAGAAATAGGTCTCTGTTGGATGCAAAAATACGACGAGAACAACAGAGTGGCATACACTGAACTGGAACATGCTAGTAAATATATGGATCTTCTTCCTGAGCAAGGCATGAAACATTCTCTTCCGTGTGTCTTCTTCTCAAAGGAAGGCCTATTCAGCCACAAGTGTTATTAATGTGATATCCAGTATGTTCTCCTGTGAATCTTGTGTAATAAAGTATATGGGCCGGCCAGTGGATTCACTCAGTTGTGTAGGCTTCAACTTCCAGATTGTTTGTCGCTGGTAGGTTGACTTGTGGTCTTGTGGAATGACTTGTAGGCCCTTTGCACGCCTTAGGAGACATACGAGACGTCATCAGTGAAGGGAAAACTAAACTTAAGATGTTTCTTGGAGTGAAATGTGTTTAACAAGTGGTCTTACTTGGTCGCGAGTTGATGTATGTTTATATGTATGTATATGTCTATGTAGCGAAGGAGTATGATATAGTGGTTACGGTGTTGCACTCACGATCCTTAGATCGTGGGTTCGATTTCCATACCGAGCCGCGTGTTGCTTTTTTTTTCTTGAGTAAAACACTTAATTTTATTCAGCTGTAAATGGGTAACCTTGTAACAAACTAGCTTTCCGATCTGGGGTGGGGAGATGTTGGCCTGCTTACCTAACAAACGGGCTGTCATTATTCAACAGCTAAAAGGATGCAAAGTGCACTGTGACCAGCGATATATAACAACATGTGATATCCTGGTTGATCACGAGATCTGTCTATGTACACACACACACACACATGCATACAGCTGGATGGATACATTATTCAACAGCTAAAAGGATGCAAAGTGCACTGTGACCAGCGATATATAACAACATGTGATATCCTGGTTGATCACGAGATCTGTCTATGTACACGCATATACACACAGACACACATGCAT
>NW_021824039.1:0-5000 GCF_006345805.1 Octopus sinensis | reverse complement strand
AGGGAAACAAATTATATATGATTAAAACAAATGATAAATAGAAGACTTGAACGGTATATTTCATCTTCAAGCGCCTTTAAATCCATTGGCTCAATCCAGAATCAGAGACTAGCAGCGATAATTCATTATTACGGAGAACAGTGCCAAATTTAAAACTGACCCCGTCAATTCTCAGAAGTATGCCGCAGACTCAATCATAAAGGAACGATGGACTAAATTGTATTGTGTAGCGTTGTTTTGAGAGTAGGATATATACGAGTAGATAAGATGGATGCCATTTATGTGTTTTATCAAATTTAATCTGTACGAATGTGTATAATTTAATTACGTAAGATGAATAGACTGCGCTAAAGTTACTTAAGAGAGAGATAACTAAATAGTGTATAGCTAAATTATATCAAAAATCAATGTATAAGAATTTTAGAAAATCTAAAAAGAAATAGTGGAGAAAGAGAGGGATAGAGACAGAGATAGAGAGAGAAAGAGAGAGAGAGAAGGGAGAGAGAAGAAGAAGAAGAAGAAGAAGAAGAAGAAGAAGAAGAAGAAGAAGAAGAAGAAGAAGAAGAAGAAGAAGAAGAAGAAGAAGGAGAGAGAGAGAGAGAAAGGAATAAATGAATCTATTGCGAAGATATGATTAAAATGGCAATAATATTAACCAAATAATGAAAAATTGAACACGATGAATTAATAGATGAGCGGAAAAAATATGAGTGGAACAGGCATAATCAAACATGTTCAAATTACAAAGCTTATATAGGTTTTTAATCGGTATCCAGTTCATGAACAGATAAATTTACGTTAGCTTAAATGCTGGGAAATTAGAATAAAATCTGTTAAACAGTTATTTTGAAGTTGTGAAGTAAAAGTACCAAAGTTGGTAGGAAGGTGAAGCAGAAGCAATAATCGTACTGAAGAAAAATATGGATTAACTGTGAACTCGAATTTGCTGGATTATAACGATATTACTGCACTGAGACAAAATTTTGATAATGTGAGTGAAATTAGTCAATAAATTACTTAGATTATCTTTATATATAAAAGTCAAGTTGTGTGTCTGTCTCCTACGATTTAGATTCCTAACTACTCCCACATTTTGCGGTACAGTTTAACCAAATTCGGGTATCTTATAGTCGTGATTCATATCGAGCCCTTCTGGGTATTAGCGCGCGTCTACGATGAGTCTACGATTTAAAAAAAAATTACCATCATTTTTTTCCATTTTAATGCATTTTTTCGCTATTATATAAGGGAAGTAACTCTCTAAAAATGTCTACGATGAGTCAACGATTTAAAAAAAAATTTACCATCATTTTTTTCCATTTTTAATGCATTTTTTGCTACTTTTTGACTATAACTCTCTAAAAATGCTGATATAGTTATTTCCCTTACAAACCCGAGCAATGCCGGGCGATACTGCTAGTTATGTATAAAAATATTGCTGTATGTAAAAAGAATTTAATTTAAGTGCATAAATATTACTTCCTAAAACACATTCTATTAATTTTATTAGTTCCAGCACATCGAGTTTGTAAATATGTGTAGATAACCATCGAAATATACTGGACTATACTGATGAACAACGCAATCTATTTTTGGGGAAAGTTGAATATATGTTTGATTGAAATTGCTAAACGCATTAATTAATGTTTTGTATGCCCAAGACTCTTCAGTGGGGAAGCAAAGGGAAATTATAATTAGGTACATATTTTAATTAGATACTTATAACTTATTTTTTAATTAGATATTCTTATCCAAATATCGGCTTGTTACAGACTGAGCCGTTTTCTAGTTTATTTCATTGTGTAGCCGCATACATACGCATGCGCTAACACACGTGTGCACACACACACACACACACGCGCGCGCGCACACGCATACAATACACACATATAATCATATAAATATATACTTATGTTTTTCAGTGTACATACATTCATACACCACCTTGGGCGCACACAAACACAAACACATATAGTATTATATATATACTGATAAACTACGTGTGCAAGCCTCATACCATTGAGATAGAAGACTTGGAAATGGATCCGTGGCGTTCAACTATATAATAATATAAATAATATATAAATATATAGGCATACATACACATATATATGTACATACATATATTTGTATATACATGCATATATGGGGACAGGACACCGCGGAACGTAAACAACCGTGGTGTCCTGTGCCCATATATGCATGTATATACAAATATACATGTACTCTTCTACGAATGCATTTATAAATTTCTGCCGAATCAGCTGTCGTAAATTTAAGGTGCTTTTGTATTCTCTTTTGTGTATATACATACATAAATGTTTGTATATATATATATATATATATATATATATATATTATATATATATATAGATATATATATATATATATATATATATATATATATAATAAGTATCTAAGGGAATATCATTCCTAACTTACAGGAAAAATTCAATTTAGAAATAATAAATCAAATTTCACAAAATGTAATATATTATATATATATAAATTAGAAAAAAAAACACCTTTTATCAATTCAAAATGAACAATTAAATTACACCACCAAGAAAATTACATATAATAGAAATATTAAATATAAAATAACAATAATATACCGATGATTAAGTAATGTGCAAAATAATAATAAAAACGTATATATTTGGTATATTATTATTATTTTAATTTTAATATTTCTATTATATGTAATTTTCTAGATATGTAAATCAATTGTTCATTTTGAATTGATAAAAGGTGTTTTTTTCTAATTTACACACACACACACACACACACACACACACACACACACACACACACACACACACACACACACACATATATATATATAAATATATATGTGTAGGTATGCATATATATTTATACACTATTTATATTATGACATGATTGAACGCCACTTTATTACGATGGAAAGCAGTTTAATCCTACGACGTCGAAAAAGAGAAAAAACAAACCTAAACGTACGTAGCCGGAAATGGAGGCAACCCCAGGGACACTTTTCACAGAAGACAATTTCTTTAGATTTATTTTATATATGAAACTGGATGTGGTTTGTTTACATACTTAAAACCATAGAAATACACAAATAAATACACAGATATACACACGTAAGTGCGTGCGTGTTAATGTATCCATGACGTGCTTCTTTCAGATTCCGTGTACCAAATCTACTCACACGGCTTTGGTCGGCCCGAAGTTATAGTAGAAGACACGTGACCAAGGTGCCATGCAGTGGGACTGAACCCGGAACCATGTGTTTGGGAAGAATGCTTCTTACTAAACCATGCCTGTGCCTATACACAACCACGCCTGCGCCTAAATATTAGAGAAACAAACCTAGCTGTTTCTCGCAGTGGCTGTGTGGTAAGTAGCTTGCTTACCAACCACATGGTTCCGGGTTCAGTCCCACTGCGTGGCACCTTGGGCAAGTGTCTTCTACTATAGTCTCGGGCCGACCAAAGCCTTGTGAGTGGATTTGGTAGACGGAAACTGAAAGAAGCCCGTCGTATATATGTATATATGTGTGTATATGTGTGTGTATATGTTTGTGTGTCTGTGTTTGTCCCCCCAGCATCGCTTGACAACCGATGCTGGTGTGTTTACGTCCGCGTAACTTAGCGGTTTGGCAAAAAGACCGATAGAATAAGTACTAGGCTTACAAAGAATAAGTCCCTGGGTCGATTTGCACGACTAAAAAGGCGGTGCTCCAGCATGGCCGCAGCCAAATTACTGAAACGAGTAAAAGAATAAAAGAATCTAAAGCAAACTTTGCTGTCATAATCCTTAAAATACTTTTGCGGATCCCCAATTTACTAATTTGCTTCTGTGGACCCTTGTAGGTTTTATATGGAGCACTAAGATTCACATGGGCCCTGGTCGAGAATCACTGGACTAAGCGTTTCAAGATGGTGCTCCGGTATGGTCGCAGTTCAATGACAAAAGGGTCAAAATGTGCATATGAAATCCACAGGCAGGCGCGCACGCACATAAACGGTTACGAAGTACAAGCGTTTGTTGTGTATAAAGGGATATGTATACCCAGTGCACCACAGCCAGTTTATCCCCAAGCGTACACATGCACACAAGCACGTATTTACTGACACTAAACAAACCAGATAGCTACAAACTCAAAGAGCTGTCATGATTTAGACAAAAGAATCTTGGATCATTGTCAGTGACCGGCTTGAAGTCTAAAAACGAAAACGTTTTAATAAATCACAAAGGACAAAAGAGATGTGACGGCCTGGTTGATGTTCGTTTGAATTACAGATGGTGTTGTCTTCTTTTCTTTATTGGTGAGAAACTTCAAAACTAGAACATACAAACATACATCATACATTCATAAATACATATATACATGCATATATACACACAATCATACATACATACGTACGTACGTGCGTGCATGCATGCTTACACATATAGATGCATATATACATACGTACACAGGAGGATACATACTCACACGTACATTTACTCTTATCTATCTATCTATCTATCTATCTATCTATCTATCTACTATCTATCTATCTATCTATCTATCTATCCATCTCTCTCTTCTATCTATATATATATATATATATATATATATTATAGTATATATATACTATATATATATATACATATGTGTATGTATATTATATATATATATATAGATGCATATATATATGTACATATGTATATATATATATATATATATATATATATATATACATCCAATATATATATATACATCCAAACACACGGGCCTAGGTACATACATATGTAACTAAGAACGTACATACATACATACACAGGACACAGAGAGTAGCCAGCATAAAAACAGAACAGCCACAAATATACATTCACTCCAAAAATCACCATTGTTATAACAATAATATTCAGATATTGGTTATCACAGCTGTGAATACTGTTCAAATTCGCCATTCCAACAAAGACCGTTCCATTTCAGGCAATGACTATTATTAGCCTAAGACGCTGTTGGC
>NW_021824038.1:10000-20067 GCF_006345805.1 Octopus sinensis | reverse complement strand
CAAACCACATGGTTCCGGGTTCAGTCCCACTGCGTGGCACCTTCGGCAAGTGTCTTCTACTATAGCCTCGGGCCGACCAAAGCCTTGTGAGTGTATTAGGTAGGCGGAAACTGAAAGAAGCCCGTCGTATATATATATATATATATATATATATATATATATATATAGGATCGCCGGATAACTGAAGAGATGGTGGCGTGGATTTCCTCCTCGGCATCCGAAACTCAGAGTTTTATCTTGGCTATATATTGTCAGATATTACATTTACAGATCTATCTATCTATCTATCTATCTATCTATTTATCTATCTATCTATCTATCTATCTATCTATCTATCTATCTATCTATCTATCTATCTATCTATCTATCTATCTATCTATCTATCTATCTATCTATCTATCTTCTCTCTCTCTCTATATATATATATATAATATAAGTATGTGTGTGTATATGTTTGTGTGTCTGTGTTTGTCCCCACCGCAACATCCCTTGACAACTGATGCTGGTGTGTTTACGTACCCGTAACTTAGCGGTTCGGCAAAAAGCGACTGATAAAATAAGTACTAGGCTTACAAAGAATAAGTCATGGGGATCGATTTGCTCGACTAAAAGGCGGTGCTCCAGCATAGCCGCAGCCAAATGACTGAAACAAGTAAAAGAGTATATATCTCGGCGTCAACTGACTAACCTTACGAAAATGGTTTCTATTTTATTTCCTGTTTATTTATAGATACTTTAAAAACGAAAATTGCAACATCGTATAGCTTCCATCCTTTGATTCAGACGCTTTTAAAGTTATCTAATTAGTGAAGTTCAAACAAGTTCAAATGCCGCCAGTTGTGAACAGTTATCCAATAATAAAATTCTACGATGAACTAATTCGCACTGGCATTCAGACGTTCTCTAGTTTCTTCAAAACCGGATTCTATCCTCTAATTAAAAGACTTACAATAATTCTACGGTTATTGAAATTACTTCCTTTCACGTCTTGTCTTTTCCTTCCATGACCCACAACCCTGAAAAATAGGATGCAGACAATAAGAAACATGGCGCAGGTTTAAAAAATTTTTTTTTCGTTTTCATTTTGTTTGTATTTTTTATTTGTTTCTTTTTACACGTGAGAGGTCATTGATTCAAGTTTTTATGAAACCGCATTATACAGGCTGTTCATGTAGTATATACAGATGCATACACGCACACACACACAAACACACAGACACATATGCATATACATACGTACATACATATATATGCATATATATATTCAGGTGTTAACAAAATGGAGAGAATACCTGTCTCTAATCTATCAATCTATGTATATATATATATATACTTTATTTTAAGCAGCAGAAAATTCAACAAAATCTGTTACTCTGAGTTTCTCGTTGCCGTTCATCAGACAGTTCTTGCTAGAATGGAACATATAATAATTCTTCTATACTCTTACAAACGCTAGGTAACAAATATGGATTTAAATCTCCCAGAAAACCACCACCGATTCCGGAATTAGAAGCCTTCGAGAAAGACCTTTTCGAGCTTATTAGGAAAATTAAATTCCGCAAATTTACCAACCAATTGCAAAAAAAACATGAGAGAAAAAATTAAGGAAGATTAACGGCTCGAATAAGATCTTCGTTAATTCTGACAAGACAAGAACTTATATGCACTTGATAAGGACGTTTATAAACGCCTGATTTCGAATAGTGTCACGGACACGTACAAAAAAAGACAACACACGAATATATACAAAGAGGTGAACTTAGAAGCAAGAGGAATAGCTAACGATCTTAAGATTAGCGATAGGATTGAATACCTTTCACCACGACCAGCTTTTATTACTCTGAAAGACCATAAAAGACAATTAGTAGAAACCCCAAATGTAGATTGATAAATCCGGCTAAAACTGAGATAGGAATTATTAGCAAAAATATTTTAGACCGTATTTTAGTTAAGTTAGATAGTGAAGTAGACTTGAGAATTTGGAAGAATAGTAAGTCAGTTATAGAGTGGTTTAAAGGTATTAGCTATAAGAATAATTGTAGTTCACACAATTCGACATTATTGACTTTTACCCGTCGATATCTAGGACGTTGCTCCTAAGGGCATTGGACTTCGCCAAGCAGTATGTCAACATCGATAGCTCGGAAATTGAAATTATTATGCATGCGAGGAAATCGCTTCTTTTTTCGAGGATTCCACCTGGATTAAGAAGACTGAGGATTCTCTTTTCGATGTACCGATGGGGGCATACGACGGGGCTGAATTATGTATGCTCATAGGAGCCTTTATTCTCCATAATCTAAAAATAGAATTCCCATTTATAGATGCAGGTCTATATAGGGATGACGGCCTTATAGCCACGCATAATCTAAACGGCCATGAATCAGATAGACTTAGGAAGGACCTTATAGCTTTCTTTCAAAGGATGGGCTTACGGATTACGATAGATACTAACCTGAATAGTGTAGATTTTTTAGACGTAAATTTTAATGTAAGATCGGATAGATTTAAACCTTTCCGTAAGCCCAATGAAAAGCTATCGTATATTAGCAAAGATTCGAACCATCCACCAGTTATCCTTAGCAACTTAGTCAGCAATGTAGGTAGAAGAATATCTTCAATTTCTTCGGACGAGGCAGCATTCCATAATGCTGCACCTTATTACGATAGCGCATTAAAGAATAGTGGATTCTCGGAGAAGATCCAGTTCAACCAGCTTAATGCTAATAATAATGCTGCACGAAGAACTAGGACCAGGAAAGTTTTGTGGTTCAACCCGGCTTTCAATTTGGCCGTAAAGACTAATATAGGTAAGGAATTTTTGAGATTAGTCTCTAAGCATTTTAAGCAGGGTCATAAATTCTACAGAATATTTAATAGAAGAACCCTGAAGGTTAGCTATTCTTGTTGCAGAAATTTCGCCTCTTACATTAGCCAACATAATAGGAAGCTAATTGAGATTAGACATGGTGCCGAGCCCATTAAGAAATGTAATTTCAAAAACGAAAGCTCCTGTCCGTTAGAAGGGAAATGTCTAGTGAAAGGAGTAGTTTATAGAGCCAAGGTGCAAGTGGAAGGCTCATCGGAATACAAGACATACACAGGGGCTTCAGAAAATTCATTTAAAACAAGATTTTATTCTCATAAGAATTCTTTTAAATACCCAGAGAATAGAAAGAAAACCAGCCTAGCAAAATATGTCTGGGAACTAAAAGAAAAGGAAGCCCCACCTTTCAACGTGACATGGAGCATTCTGGACAGGGCGGCACCATACAGGCATGGAGCTTACAAATATAATTTCAAGTGCAAGCTTTGCTTATTAGAAAAAATGCACATATTATTCAAAGACAATAATTCTTTGAATCAAAGAAGTGAGTTAATGAACTTATGTAGGCACGCGGCTAAATTTAAATGTCGAATATAAATATACCATATGGATAGAGTATATATTTTGTATTTTGATTTTTTGATTTTGATTTTGACTCTTGAGCGCTACAACGGACCTATAGCAAAGTCTTATTGTTTCTACATATATATTAGGAAAAACCTACAAACTTTGTTTTCATGTTATTGTATTGCATAAGATTACCTTATTATTTATATTACCTTGATTATTTATAAATGACCCAAAATAGGATGTTATATTTTATTTTATATGTCTTTCGTATATATTTTTATTAATGCACCCATTTTTAAAAGCAATGTTTTTTTTAAAAAAAGCAATGTTGTCAAATTTAGAATGTTTATATAAGTTTGTGTATAGCAAAGCATATGTATTTGTAAGCATGCGTATCTGTGTATGTGTAAGTGAAAGTATGCTTGTGCTTAAGCACGCATACACACGACGGTATGTATATGTATCAATTCAAACTTGTGTATGTATACTGGCCTCTATAGATGCCAAATAACATCGCTACAAATTTTTTTCCCCACCCCTCCTTCGTTCCTTTTTCTCTCTTTCCCTTTCTTTCGTTCCCCCTCCTTGCTCAGTATATGAGAATTGCTACATAGATGAATTTTAGCTTGCGTGCGAGACGGTTTGCGTGAATATATGTACACATGCTTTTATGTGTATAATTTAGATTCATATTCATACGTCTGTATATGTATGTATGGCGTTTACGCGCATCCTTTTGTGTATGTTGATATATATATGTGGATTTTATATAAATATGTATTGCAGTATTTATAACAGGTTTAATTTCTATGCATTAATTTGTACTGTCTTCATTAACGGCAATAGGTTTTTTCCTCGGTTTTTCCTCGGATTTTATAATTTTTATAAGTTTATATATATATACATATATTTTTGACCTTTTGTTTATCGCTCGAAGATTGACCGTTTTTTCTAAAGGGCCAATCAAACAAGTCCATTTCTTTTTAAAGGTGTAGCGTTTGTAAGAGTATAGATTGAATTAATATATATGTTCCATTCTAGCAAAAACTGTCTGATGAACGGCAACGAGAAACTCAGAGTAACAGATTTTGTTGAATTTTCTGCTGCTTAAAATAAAGCATATTACTCTACCACTGGTATTTGAGTACTCTTTTTTCCACCTTGTTTCACATTTATGTGTTTACTCCGGTATATATATTATATATATATTATATATATGAAATATGATATTATATATATATATATATATTATATAATTATATATATTATATATAGATATATAATAATATATCTATATATATATATATTATATATATATATATATCTATATATATATAATATATATATATATATATATATAAAGGCGCAGGTGTGGTTCCCAATCAGTCCATAGTATGCTGGTTGAGTCCTAGTGTGGCATTTGGGGTATGTATTATATATATATATATATAAATTATTTTCCCGTGAATAATTTTCTCTCGTGAATTATTTGCTCCGTACTAAAAAATATATATATAGTGTGTGTGTGTGTGTGTGTGTGTGTGTGTGTGTGTGTAACATACACACATAAATACATGCATATACATGTATGCATACCCAACATACTTTTAACAGTATGTGCTACATACTTTTAACATGCATTATACATTCTCCAAATATATATATATATATATATATATATATATATTCCTAAATATGTATCGCACAATGGCCACCAAATCCTATCTATCGATTAGAATATTCATTGCAGAAAAGGTTTTCTGAATTATCAGGCTTTCTACATTTATAGCCTCGAAAATGCAATATGACAAAATTCTAACCTAATATACCCGGAAATTCTTAACCAATTGTTTTCCCTTTCAACGAGTACTTTAGTTAAATATACCCGGACAATTACAAAGAATTCTATATAACAAATGACATGCACTTACAATATCCACCTCAGTATTACAACTGTTGTTGCCGGTGCACACGCTACTGCCCCTTGCTGTGGCTGTGTTTTATAGCAACACGTTACATGTACAATAGGTTGAAGATGCACTTACGTTGCACATCCATTATTTTGGTGGAGTGGTGCCAAAGAAATAAACGATAATATTTAAAGGAGGTTCTGTACGTTTCCTCCATATCTATGCAATAACGAATTCCATACATGCACAAATACAAGTGCATTATCAATATCGACGCATATAGGTGTGTGTGCGTGGTGCGTGTATGTATATATATATATATATATATATATATATATATTTACACACACACACATATATATATTGACATTTATTTATATATATATATGTATGTATTATGTATATATATATTTATGTACACACACACGCGCACACAAACACGTAAATATATATATATATATACATATAGAGGGATAGACAGACAGGCACACATATAGAAAAGTAGATAGATAGATATGTTTTATATATATATATATACATATATATATACATATATATATATATACACGTGCACACATCTGTAAATACATATGTATGTGTGTGTGTGTATATATATATGTGAATCTATACATGTATATATATATGTGTGTGTGCGTGTGTGTATCTATGTATATATATATATGCATATACATATACATACATATATACGTATATGTATATACAAATTGATGTATGCGAATATATGTATGTTTGCATACATATACACATACATGCATATATAAACACGAGTTTCATAGAAGACAAAAATAACATGATATATATATATAATATAATATATATATATATATATAATATTACACGACTTGTACTTAAAAGAATGTTACTGGATGGAAGTACTTTGCCATTCATTCATTCATAAATTTCCTACAAACACCAATACAATGGCACACCAGAAGCAAGCATAAAAATCACATTCAATACTCACACATAGGCACTTTCAATCGTCTTTCTTTGCCAGTTTTCTTTTTTATAGAGATTTGTTGAAGTTAATATCTTCCCTGCTTTCTCAGTGTGAAACATATTTTTCACAAGGTTTTTCTAAGAAACCTATAAACAAGGAGAACCTTTGAAAAACCTCGTTCAGAGGAACATGTTATCTGCGTTGAATAATAGCAGAACGCCTCAGGGCGGAAAGGTTTGTATTGCAATAATTTGATAGCCAAACAAGTATATTCTTCGTATTGCGTTTATAATTTAAAGCGAAAACATCCAAGTGTTAGCTCCACGGTATACGATGCAATTATTAATGAACAAATACACGCAGTAATTTTGTTAATAGTTTTAAACTTTTCTTCCCCGTTACATCATGTGAAAGTCGCGTACACAGCGTTGGTAAAAGGTCACAACAGCAGAACAGTAATCCATAATAATAATAATAGTAAATATGATAATAATAATAATAATAATAATAATAATAATAATAATAATAATGATAATAATAATAATTATAATAATAATAATAATAATGGCACAGAACTTCCAACCTGTTGTCTCTTGAGGTCTCTGGGTGAGACTTGGAGCCAACTTGTACAGACATAAAGCAAAAGTCAAACATAGAATAATAATAATAATAATCTATATATATAAAGCTGAAGTTGTCTGTGTGTGGCAGGTTTGGTAGCCTTCAACTAACACTATCTCCTCCGTGACTCTGCGGTGCAAGTTGACAAAAATTGAGAGTATGATAGAAGAAGGCTTGCTCTTCCTACCGTAGAAGATAAAATTCAAATCGGACCATGTTAACACCAAAAATTATTTACATCAAAAAGGTGCTTTTTTTCTATGAAAATCCCTATTTTTTACGATTTTTTGACTGCTGTGCTGCCATTTTTCGGTGCATTTCAACCAGAAAAATGTTCACTTAAAGAGAATAACAAGCTACATAATGCAAAAGTTTTACTTTTCAAAAATTTCAATTCTAAAGGGTCGAAACAAACCCGAGCAACGCCGGGCGATACTGCTAGTAATAATAATAATAATAATAATAATGATGATGATGATGATGATGATGATGATGATGATGATGATGATGATGATGATGATGATAATGATGATAATAATAGCCTCTAAGGTTACTTGTAGCCCGATGTTAGGAATTTTTCTTTCCCTAGAAACGAATCGCGCAGACAAGGAGGCGACGTTAACATTTGAGCCCAGCGACTTTCCCTGTCCCCGAGGTCACCGAAAACACTGGAAGACATTGTATTTAACAAAGATATGTGATGTAGTATTTCATATCTTATCTGCCATACAGCATCTGTCATGCAATTTCCTTTACACGCAAAGCTTCCCCGTTTATCATCATAATTTTATACTTCCTCGGTATCTAATTTTTGAAAAATAAAAGCCAAATAAGAAAAAAGAAAAAGAAACGAAAAACCAGGAAAAATTACGATCGAGAAAAAAAAACTGAAAAATAAAAACCCCCTCAAAAAACCCCAACAAATCACTTTATCTCATAAAGTTTTTTGCAGATACAAAATGATGCAAGTTTCCTATGAAACGTATATCTCTGTATTAATCTGCAAATAAACGACGCTATTTGCTTTTTTTCTGTCCATATGTAAATAAGAACATAAATTTGATAGAGAAGTAGTTGAGCAGTTGTCTTCTCTTATCTTTGTTTTGTTCTTAAACGACCCTCATTATTCAGATCTACAAGGAACTATTTTGTTTTTATTAACGCAACGACTGTTTTTTTTCTTCTTCTAGATCTTATCACAGACTTCTTTCTGCTTTGATATACTGAAATATTGATTTTAAACATTAGTACAAGACAGAACATATAAAGAGGAGAGTTGTATCTGATTATATCGATCTCATTTGTGACTTCAAGCCGATTTTTATCAACACTGGAGTTCAAAATCAACCGTTTTAACTCTGGCTGGGTTTGAACTTAAAGCGCAAGGTGTCTTAACTAAACAATAGTGGCAGTTTCTTTGTATTCGAAGATAATGAAGAAGAGTGTCTCGCCTTCAAGCTGTATAAACTGATCTCCAGACACTGAAGAGTTTTTCTTCCTGGCTGTCCTTAGTAGTTCTAAAGTGAGAATCAGTCTGCGCAGTCCTATCTGTCGATTTTGAGGTCTAACGACAGTGGCTCATCGGGCCAAGACTGCTGCGGTTACCAGCAAGCTGTACGCTCAACACAAGACATACGAACATATTGAATCGATAAAATCGACAGAACGACCTTAAGTGTCGCAAGTTCAAAACGCGCCGGAGCCAAATTGATCCCTTTATATATTTCGTGTCATTCTTATCTTCGAGCGGATATAATTGACCACAACCTAAATTCGAGGAGCTGGGGTCTTGTGTCTATGTAAAGGAGCATTGCGTAGTCAGAAATTGTGGAACGAATGACAAAATACCAAGCAGTGTCTAGTTAATATAGCGTTTGTCTTGTGTATGACTTTAAACTAAATCCGACTTTTGGGTCTAAGTGTGGGAGTTCCAGGGTTCTGATGAGTCTACAACCACCTCTAAGCCACTATGAGCGTACAATCAACTCTAAGCCTTGATGGATTACCTAACAGGGCAGGAGAGCTCTACGCACCTTGAAATTTCCAGAAGGATGTCAAAAAGGGCACCGGTCCACCCGAGAAAGTCCACCTGTTGATTTACAGTTGAGGCTAACCCTGCTAGCTTTTTGCTTCTCCAATATACTTACAAGGCAGTGAGGTCCCTCGCTTGGGGTTTCTTCCATAGACTGCTAATTAATCCATACATGGGACCCTGACGGATGCTGCTCCTGCGGGTCAGAGCAGACCTGGAGACAATAGTGGCTTAGAGGTATTGTAGACACATCAAAACCCTGGAATTCCCACACTTGAACCCAACAGTCGGATTTAGTTTAAAGTCATACACAAGACAAACGCTATATTAACTAGACACTGCCTGGTATTTTGTCATTCGTTCCACAATTTCTGACTACGCAATGCTCCCTTACATAGACACAAGACCCCAGCTCCTCGAATTTAGGTTGTGGTCAATTATATCCGCTCGAAGATAACAATGATATGAACTATATAAAGGGATCAATTTGGCTCCGGCGCGTTTTGAACTTGCGACACTTACAGAGTATTCTGTGGGTCGTTCTGCTGATTTTATCGATTCAATGTGTTCGTATGTCTTTCATTTGTTACCTGTTTCAGTTATTGGACTATAGCCATGTTGGGGGACACGGTCGTAAAGGATTTATTCGAGCAAGTTGACCTCAGTACTACAACCATAATTTCATGTCCGACGCATAGTTGAAGTTGAACCCACAATATCAATGATCAAAATACAAAAGCTGTAACTCATATTTTATTCAAAATATTCCTTTATCAGTCAAATTACTTACGAAAATATAGATTCTACAAATGTTGCATCTATGAAAGATTATGTCTTCGATTTTGTTCCATAGTTTATCAGATAATTCTCTTATGAATAATGGAAATGTTGTCTGTATAATAGATTATGTTTTCTATTTCTTTCCATACTTAAGTATTGCATACGTCGAGAACTGTAGAATTTTTGTATAAACGAGATTGTGGATTTTATTTCATAGGTTTTTTTATGGGATTGAGAAGAATTCATTGGCAGTAAAGTCATTTTAAGTTTTATGAAGAAAACTATAAATTCTGAAACAATGAAGGGAACTCTCGTCACTAGAAATATCAGCTAAAATCTCCCTCAAATGATACCTACCATTATTTT
>NW_021824038.1:0-5000 GCF_006345805.1 Octopus sinensis | reverse complement strand
AATCTGTTCATACATACAAGTCTAAAATAAATAAGTGTTAATATCAGTTAATATCAGTTATAAATGTTGCCGTCTTTGAAATTCTATTTGTACTTTTAGAGCGATGTCATAACTCTTGTCTCATTCATATCTTACTGAATCATATTTTGCTGGTTATAGCAAAAGCTTGCTCTTAACGCCTACATAACTCTGAGTGTGTTTATTCCTGCGTTATGATAGCACAAAATATGACACAACTTTATGGACGTTACAATTTTGCAGACAGGTGATGCTGCCGAGGCAACCGGCTTGCTTAGTTGCTTCTTGCATGTTATGGCGGTGATCATTTCTTTCAATTGATTAATTCTAATGAAGATGAATAGTTTTCTGTATTACTGTAATTTGCCTTAGTCATATTTTGATTAAAAATTTCGTGAAGTTTTAAACCCGGGAGTAAAGTGTTTGCTAATTAAATTTAAGAAAGCTCGGGCAAAATTCGGGAACTGAATGGTTAGGCATACCGTTTCATTTTCTGATACTATCAGGGCTGATAGCAGTCTGCCTCGGTGTATATTGAGCAGAACTAAACATACACACACACACACACGCACACGTGCACACGTACAGAGTGGTATACATATATATTAAGGCGGTGAGCTGGCAGAAAGGTTAGCACGCCGGGCGAAAGGCTTTGTGGTATTTCGTCCGCCATTACGTTCTGAGTTCTAATTCCACCGATGTAGACTTAGCCTTTCATCCTTTCGGGGTTGATTAAGTGAGTACCAGTTACGCACTGGGATCGATATAATCGACTTAATCCGTTTGTCTGTCCTTGTTTGTCCTTTCTGTGTTTAGCCCCTTGTGGGTAGTAAAGAAATAGGCATTTCGTCTACCGTTACGTTCTGAGTTCAAATTGCGCCGAGGTCGACTTTGCCTTTCATCCTTTCGGGGTCGATTAAATAAGTACCAGTTACGCACTGGGGGCGATATAATCGATTTAATCTGTTTGTCTATCCTTGTTTGTCCTCTCTGTGTTTAGCCCCTTGTGGGTAGTAAAGAAATAGGTATTTCGTCTGCCGCTACGTTTTGAGTTCAAATTGCGCCGAGGTCGACTTTGCCTTTCATCCTTTCGGGGTCGATTAAGTAAATACCAGTTACGCACTGGGGTCGATTGAATCGACTTAATCCGTTTGTCTCTCCTTGTTTGTCCTCTCTGTGTTTAGCCCCTTGTGAGTAGTAAAGAAATAGGCATTTCGTCTGTGGCTACGTTCTAAGTTCAGATTCCACCGAGGTAGTCTTAGCCTTTCATCCTTTCGGAGTCGATTAAGTAAGTACCAGTTACTCACTGGGGTCGATATAATCGACTTAATCCCTTTGCCTGTCCTTGTTTGTCCTCTCTGTGTTTAATAGAAATAGGTATACTTATATATTTCTAGCTGGTGTTGATAATCCGAACAAATTTTAGATAACGACAAATATTTACTAACGATGAGGCAATATATTATTAGCAGAATGAAATGTATTATTTATACGTCAAATGTCAACTTACCAAATTTTAGCGATATACGAGAGTTACTCCAGAAGTTTCGAGACTTTTTCAGGAGAGGCAGTTATAACTGTCCAATATTGTAATTTTAGTAGAACATTACTATGCATTTAATAAGCTGGCTTGCCAACGGCTTTTAGTCCAGATCGTAGGAGTGAATCCGGAATAAAAGCCAACCCTACTAAACACTGCTTGTGACAGGTTATGAAACAAAACAGGCGACGAGATGGCAGAGACGTTAGCACGCCGGGCGAAATATTTAACAGTATTTCGTCTGTCGCTACGTTCTGAGTTCAAATTACGCCGAGGTCGACTTTGCCTTTCATCCTTTCGGGGAAGATTAAATAAATATCAGTTACGCACTGGGGTCGATATAATCGATTTAATCCGTTTGTCTGTCCTTGTTTTTTGTCCTCTCTGTGTTTAGCCCCTTGTGGGTAGTAAAGAAATAGGTTATTAAACAAAACTGTATATATATGTATATATATGCATGAATATATAATATACATGCATATACGTATATGTATATATATACATGTATATTTTTATAGAATATATATAAATATATATATACATATATATATATATATATATATATTATATATATATATTATATATATATATATATATATATATAATATATATATATATATATATATATATAAAGTTGAAATTTACAGAAAAACAAAAGATGAAGACAGTTGTACGAACAACAAACAGGTGTATAGATTGACACTCGGGAAAATGAGAAAGTCTTTTACATTTCGAGCCTACGCTCTTCAACAGAGAGGAATAAGAAAATAAACTGAGAGAGAATAAAAAAAAAACTTGTTGACTTAGCAGTCAAGCATGGCGACTAATTGAGAAAAAATAGTTTTCATGAGAGGTAAAAAAAAGGGGAGACGATAAAGTATTGGTGATCCGAAAACGAAGTTGCGCGTGCGAATGTGTAAGGGAGAATGTGTAAATTTGTGTGTGTGTGTGGATAGGGACCAGTGACTTTGACTTGTGTAGTTGTGTCCGTGTGTAGGGGTTTGCGTCTGTAATGTATGGATGTGTGGATGGTAGTGTGTGGGTGTGCGGATGGAGGTGTGTGGTGTGGGTGCTGGGAAGTGGTCAGTGCTAGTGTGTGTGTGGAGTGGTGTAGGGTGGTGTGATGTGGTGTGATGCACATTTATATCTATCTATCTATCTATCAATTTTTTTTTCTTTGGTTTTTTGTTTTTTCATCCCCCAAAAGAAAAGCTCTACCTTGTAACTTGTCCCATCTGTGTGCAGCCCTGTGTGGCCAATAAAGAAACTTATCTATCTATCTATCTATCCAAAAAACCCCAAAAAATCTTTCTGTGAAACACGATCCCTTTTCATCGCTTTTTTTTCCGATCCTATTGATCGAAATTTTACATTTGTTTCCTTTTTTTCCCATTTTCTTTTTCCATCTTCGTAAAGAAAAGCTCTACATTTGAATTTGTCCCCTCTGTGTTCAGCCCTGTGTGGCCAATAAAGAAAGTTATCTATCTATCTATCTATCTATCTATCTATCTATCTATCTATCTATCTATCTATCTATCTATCTATCTATCTATCTATCAGTCTGTCTATCTATCTATCTATCTATCAGTCTGTCTATCTATCTATCTATCTATCTATCTATCTATCTATCTATCTATCTATCTATCTATCTATCTATCTATCTATCTATCTATCTGTCTGTCTGTCCGCCCGTCCCGTCCGTCCGTCCGCCAGTCTGTTTGTCTGTCTGCCTGTCTATATGATAGATGGATGGAAGGAAGCTAAAACTAAGAGCAAAAAAATAATAATCTACAAAATTTCGCCAAAATCTCAAAGACAGCAGAACATATCATTCATTAAATGTATTGTTATATTTAATTAGATATCTTTTCTTGGTTTTGGTTGTCTGTTTTTGTTTCCAATATATAATTTAATTACCATTATAACAATAAATCAATTTCTTCACAAAGAAATGGCTAAATAATAGAAGATGATGCAACCGCAATTAATATATATATAGAACATACTATATATATATATATATACATATATATATATATATATAAAATATATATATTTATATGTGTGTGTGTGTATAGTCGTTATTAATGATGGAAGCACGGAAGCAGTATTAGTTTCAGAGAATTATACACACACCACACACAACACACACATATATATATATACACACACACACACCCACACCACCATATATATATATATGTCCGTATGTCCATATGTATATTATATATATATATAATATATATGTATAGTATATATATATATATATATATATATACATACACACAGACACATACCTCACACAATATATATATATACAAACATACATACATACATACATACACACATATATATAATATATATATATATATATATATCTATATATGGCATAAGATGATATAATTCTAATAATATAATATAATATAATATAATATTATATAATATATATATATATATATACATACATATACCTGTTTCGCGCTTTCTGTATTTCTATGTATGTATATATATATATATCGCCCTTGCTCTGTATATATATTTATATATTTATGTATGTGTGTGCGTGTGTGTGTGTATCTGTGTGCCTGTGTATGATGTTCTATTGTTGCACTTGTTTCGGCCTTTGGACTGCGGCCATGCTGGAGTGAAGCGAACGTATATAGGACAAACAATAAGAAGGCAATCGCCTCACCCTTTCAACACACCGTACCACTAAAAGAACAAAAAAAAAAAAACAAAACAAAAAAAACAAGAACAAAAGAAAAATACCGCCTCCCCCCAAAAAATAAAATAAAAGTAGCAAAAGACAGACAGAAACAAACACAACAATAAGAATGAAAGAAAATCGACGAAAAACAATGAAGGAAAATTATGAATAACAAGAACAACAAGAATATAACAACAACAGCAAAACAATGTCGACTACATCAACAACTGTAAGCATTCAGGAATTATATTCACGTTAATGTATTGTGTTGTTGTTGGTGTTGTTGTTGTTGATATTGGTGGTGGTGGCGGTGTTGGTGCTGGTGGAGGTGTTAGTTTTGGTATTGGTGGGAGTGTTGGTTGTTGTTGGTGGTGGTATTGGTAGTGTCGGTGCTGGTGTTGGTGGTGGAGTTGTTGTTGGTGGTGATGGTGTTGTTGTTGTTGGTGGTGGTGGTTATTGGTGGTGTGGGTGGTGGTGGTGGTGGTGGCGTTCTTTTTACTTTATTCGATTTCATTGTTGCAATATATTTCTCATTTTTCATTTGATTCTTTCACTTAGAAACATAGCCACACTCACACACACACACTTTCACACACACACGCACGCACATACAAACACACACATACACACTCACATATGTATTTCATTACATATAGATCTATATATATATATATATATACATATGGACATACGCGGATATATATATATATATATAGTATATATATATATATATAT
>NW_021824037.1:12500-17500 GCF_006345805.1 Octopus sinensis | reverse complement strand
AAATCGACCCCGGGACTTATTCTTTGTAAGCCCAGTACTTATTCTATCGATATATCTTTTGACGAACCACTAAGTGACGGTGACGTAAACACACCAGCATCGGTTGTCAAGCAATGCTAGGGGGTGACAAACACAGACACACAAACATACACACACACATAGATATATATACATATATACAACGGGCTTCTTTCAGTTTCTGTCTACCAAATCCACTCACAAGGCTTTGGTTGGCCCAAGGCTATAGTAGAAGACACTTGCCCAAGATGCCACGCAGTGGGATTGAACCTGGAACCATGTGGTTGGTAAGCAAGCTTACTTACCACACAGCCACTCATATATATCGAAACACTTGCATGCTTTATAAAACATAAAATACTAAGAAAGTTTTCAGTATTTCATTAATGTTTATTAAAAGGGTAAAGGGTAAGAAACCGCCTTCGACACTAGCTAGAGTGTGCGCACCTGGGTCGGCCCTTCCATTTTCCACCCCCGGACACCACACAAAAGCACATACTACCTACAGTAGACCCAAAGGTGGTGCCCCTTTAGAAGTTCCGTTCAAGGTGGACTGCCCCTACTGCCTCCGCCCCCCCAGCTATGTTTGTGCTCTTCGGTCATGAATGACCATGGGATTGCACCTAGAAAAGTTCTCATCTGAGGCACAATTCCAGGTAAGGTTCATGGAAGACCAGCAGCGTGCATCAATATGTCCCACCACTACTTGAGAACCTCACCTCACCTCACCTGCCACCGATGTTGCCCAAGGTTAAGGCAAAGGGGGTTGACACAGCTTGGAACCAGTGATGTCACAATTCATTTCTACAGCTTGGTGAACTGGAGCAACATGAAATAAAGTGTCTTGCTCAAGAACACAGCACACAGCCCAGTGTGGGAATTGAACTCACTACCTCATGATTGTGAGCCCAAAGTTCTAACCATTGCGCCAGGTGCCTTATAAAGTATAGAATAGTACAAATGTTCATTATTTACATTATTTACATTATTTACATTTGACGGATATTTGTCCTCATCTTGTTTGTTGTTAACACAACGTTTCGGCTGATACACCCTCCAGCCTTCATCAGGTGTCTTGGAGAAATTTTGAACTTGTGTTCTCATTCCTAGGTATTTTTTGATATTATCACCCTCCAGCCTTCATCAGGTATCTTGGGGAAATTTTTGAACTGTGTTCTCATTCCTAGGTATTTTTTGATATTATCACCCTCCAGTCTTCATCAGGTATCTTGGGGAAATTTTTGAACTTGTGTTCTCATTCCTAGGTATTTTTTGATGTATTATCACCCTCCAGTCTTCATCAGGTATCTTGGGGAAATTTGAACTTGTGTTCCATTCCTAGGTATTTTTTTGATATTATCACCCTCCAGCCTTCATCAGGTATCTTGGGAAATTTTGAACTTGTGTTTCTCATTCCTAGGTATTTTTTGATATTATCACCCTCCAGCCTTCATCAGGTATCTTGGGGAAATTTTGAACTTGTGTTTCTCATTCTAGGTTTATTTTTTGATATTTATCACCCTCCAGCCTTCAGGTATCTTGGGTAAATTTTTAACTTGTGTTCTCATTCCTAGGTATTTTTTTGATATTACACCTTCCAGCCTTCATCAGGTATCTTGGGGAAATTTTGAACTTGTGTTCTCATTCCTAGGTATTTTTTGATATTATCACCCTCCAGCCTTCATCAGGTATCTTGGGGAAATTTTGAACTTGTGTTCTCATTCCTAGGTATTTTTTGATATTATCACCCTCCAGCCTTCATCAGGTATCTTGGGGAAATTTTGAACTTGTGTTCTCATTCCTAGGTATTTTTTGATATTATCACCCTCCAGCCTTCATCAGGTATCTTGGGGAAATTTTGAACTTGTGTTCTCATTCCTAGGTATTTTTTGATATTATCACCCTCCAGCCTTCATCAGGTATCTTGGGGAAATTTTGAACTTGTGTTCTCATTCCTAGGTATTTTTTTGATATATCACCCCCAGCCTTCATCAGGTATCTTGGGGAAATTTTGAACTTGTGTTCTCATTCCTAGGTATTTTTTGATATTATCACCCTCCAGCCTTCATCAGGTATCTTGGGGAAATTTTGAACTTGTGTTCTCATTCCTAGGTATTTTTTGATATTATCACCCTCCAGCCTTCAGGTATCTTGGGGAAATTTTGAACTTGTGTTCTCATTCCTAGGTATTTTTTGATATTATCACCCTCCAGCCTTCAGGTATCTTGGGGAAATTTTGAACTTGTGTTCTCATTCCTAGGTATTTTTTGATGTTATCACCCTCCAGCCTTCATCAGGTATCTTGGGGAAATTTTGAACTTGTGTTCTCATTCCTAGGTATTTTTTGATATTATCACCCTCCAGCCTTCAGGTATCTTTGGGGAAATTTTGAACTTGTGTTTCTCATTCCTAGGTATTTTTTGATATTATCACCCTCCGCCTTCATCAGGTGTCTTGGGAAATTTTGAACTTGTGTTCTCATTCCTAGGTATTTTTTTGATATTATCACCCTCCAGCCTTCATCAGGTATCTTGGGGAAATTTTGAACTTGTGTTCTCATTCCTAGTATTTTTTGATATTATCACCCTCCAGCCTTCATCAGGTATCTTGGGGAAATTTTGAACTTGTGTCTCATTCCTAGGTATTTTTGATATTATCACCCTCCAGCCTTCATCAGGTATCTTGGGGAAATTTTGACTTGTGTTCTCATTCCTAGGTATTTTTTGATATTATCACCCTCCAGCCTTCAGGTATCTTGGGAAATTTTGAACTTGTGTTCTCATTCCTAGGTATTTTTTGATATTATCACCCTCCAGCCTTCAGGTAATCTTGGGGAAATTTTGAACTTGTGTTCTCATTCCTAGGTATTTTTTGATATTATCACCCTCCAGCCTTCAGGTATCTTGGGGAAATTTTGAACTTGTGTCTCATTCCTAGTATTTTTTGATATTATCACCCTCCAGCCTTCAGGTATCTTGGGGAAATTTTGAACTTGTGTTCTCATTCCTAGGTATTTTTTGATGTTATCACCCTCCAGCCTTCATCAGGTATCTTGGGGAAATTTTGAACTTGTGTTCTCATTCCTAGGTATTTTTTGATATTATCACCCTCCAGCCTTCAGGTATCTTGGGGAAATTTTGAACTTGTGTTCTCATTCCTAGGTATTTTTTGATGTTATCACCCTCCAGCCTTCATCAGGTATCTTGGGGAAATTTTGAACTTGTGTTCTCATTCCTAGGTATTTTTTGATATTATCACCCTCCAGCCTTCAGGTATCTTGGGGAAATTTTGAACTTGTGTTCTCATTCCTAGGTATTTTTTGATGTTATCACCCTCCAGCCTTCATCAGGTATCTTGGGGAAATTTTGAACTTGTGTTCTCATTCCTAGGTATTTTTTGATATTATCACCCTCCAGCCTTCAGGTATCTTGGGGAAATTTTGAACTTGTGTTCTCATTCCTAGGTATTTTTTGATATTATCACCCTCCAATCTTGGCCTTCCATCATCATCGGTATCTTGGGGAAATTTTGACTGTGTTCTCATTCCTAGGTATTTTTTGATATTATCACCCTCCAGCCTTCATCAGTATCTTGGGGAATTTTTGAACTTGTGTTCTCATTCCTAGGTATTTTTGATATTTATCACCCTCCAGCCTTCATCAGGTATCTTGGGGAAATTTTGAACCTGTGTTCTCATTCCTAGGTATTTTTTGATATTATCACTCCAGCCTTCATCAGGTATCTTGGGGAAATTTTGAACCTGTGTTCTCATTCCTAGGTATTTTTTGATATTATCACCCTCCAGCCTTCATCAGGTATCTTGGGGAAATTTTGAACTTGTGTTCTCATTCCTAGGTATTTTTTGATATTATCACCCTCCAGCCTTCAGGTATCTTGGGGAAATTTTGAACTTGTGTTCTCATTCCTAGGTATTTTTTGATGTTATCACCCTCCAGCCTTCATCAGGTATCTTGGGGAAATTTTGAACTTGTGTTCTCATTCCTAGGTATTTTTTTGATATTATCACCCTCCAGCCTCATCAGGTATCTTGGGAAATTTTTGAACTTGTGTTCTCATTCCTAGGTACTTTTTGATATTATCACCCTCAGCCTTCAGGTATCTTGGGGAAATTTTGAACTTGTGTTCTCATTCCTAGTTTTTTTGATATTATCACCCTCCAGCCTTCAGTATCTTGGGAAATTTTGAACTTGTGTTCTCATTCCTAGGTATTTTTTTGATGTTATCACCCTCCAGCCTTCATCAGGTATCTTGGGGAAATTTTGACCTGTGTTCTCATTCCTAGGTATTTTTTGATATTATCACCCTCCAGCCTTCATCAGGTATCTTGGGGAAATTTTGAACTTGTGTTCTCATTCCTAGGTTATTTTTTGATATATATCACCCTCCAGCGCTTCAGGTATCTTGGGGAATTTTGAACTTGTGTTCTCATTCCTAGGTATTTTTTGATGTTATCCCCTCCAGCCTCATCAGGTATCTTGGGAAAATTTTGAACTTGTGTTCTCATTCCTAGGTATTTTTTGATATTATCACCCTCCAGCCTTCATCAGGTATCTTGGGAAATTTTGAACTTGTGTTCTCATTCCTAGTATTTTTTGATATTATCACCTCCAATCCTCAGTATCTTGGGGAATTTTGAACTTGTGTTCTCATTCCAGGTATTTTTTTGATGTTATCACACCTCCAGCCTTCATCAGGTATCTTGGGGAAATTTTGAACTTGTGGTTTCATTCCTAGGTATTTTTTTGATATTATCACCCTCCAGCCTTCATCAGGTATCTTGGGGAAATTTTGAACTTGTGTTCTCATTCCTAGGTATTTTTTGATATTATCACCCTCCAGCCTTCAGGTATCTTGGGGAAATTTTGAACTTGTGTTCTCATTCCTAGGTATTTTTTGATGTTTCTCACCCTCAGCCTTCATCAGGTATCTTGGGGAAATTTTGGAACCTGTGTTCTCATTCC
>NW_021824037.1:0-7500 GCF_006345805.1 Octopus sinensis | reverse complement strand
ACTATAGTAGAAGACACATGCCCAAGTTACCATGCAGTGGGACTGAACCCAGAACCATGTGGTTGGGAAGCAAGTTTCTTATCACACAGCCATGTCTGTGCCTATATGATTGTGTTTTTGCAATCAGGTTGAATAAGCAATCAGGTGAAACTTATAAGTTTCTTTCAAAATTAATTTAATTTGATTAAAATATAGGCACAGACATGGCTGCGAGATTGAGAGAAAGTCAGAGAGAGAGAGAGAGAGAGAGAGAGAGGTGGAAACAGTAAGAGAAATTGGCTGTGGTGGTAGTAGTGGTGGTAGTGATGGTGGTGGAAGTGGTGGTGGTAGTAGTGGTGGTGGTGCTGGAGCTGGCGTTGGTTGTGATGATAGTCATGATGGCAATGGTGATGATGGTGGTGGTGGTGTTGTTGGTTGTGGTGGTGGTGATGGTTGTGAAGTGGTGGTGGTGGTGATGGTTGTGAAGTGGTGGTGGTGTTAGTGGTTGTAGTAGAGCCGGCGGTGGTTGTGATGATAGTCATGATGGCAATGGTGGTGGCGATGTTGACGGTGATGGTGGTGGTTGTGGTGGTGGTGGTGGTGGTGGTAGTGGTGATAGTGGTGGTGGCAGTTGTCGTCGTAGTGGAAGAATTGGAAGTAAGAATGGTGGTGGTTGCGGCACTGGTGGCGATGGCGATAGTGGTAGCAATGGCAATGGCAATGGCGATGGCGATGGTGGTGGTAGTGGTGGTGGTGGTGATGGTTGGTGGCGGAGGTGTTTGGTGGATGCCTCTATACAGAAATCTCCAGAGTTCACCTCTGCCGTTTCTGGTGATGGCACAACACCAGATGCTTGCTGCCTTGGAAAGAATACCGTGTAACAGTGGCGTGATTACAACATATGTAGACCGAAATAGCACACAGTCGGACCGAACAGCAAGCAAGCCTTTCCCCACATACCTGAGAGAGGGGGAGAGAGAGAGAGAGAGAGACAGAGAGAGGGGGGTGAGGGGGAAGTGTGTGTGTATGCGTTTGTGTGTGAATATGAAAAAGGGATAAACGTACACACATATATGCGTGCAAAGGGCTTGTGTGTATTTTGTGTAGGTATATTATATGTATATATATGTTTGTATATATGTGTATATATATATTTATATATATATATATATATATATATATATACACACATATATATATATATGATACAAACTACTGCATTAATCCTCACTTCAAAAACACATCTAATACGGTGTACTATGAGCATGTTTGTATGGAAATATATATGTATATATATATATATATATATATATATATATTATTTCAATATATATATATATATAAAATTTATATACTATACTTTATTTAAAAGCAGCAGAAATTCAACAAAACCTGTCCGACGAACAGGAACGTGAAACTCCGAAGTGAGTAGGTAGTAACAGGTTTGTTGAATTTCTGCTGCTTTTAAATAAAGCACATTACTCTACCCCTGGTATTTGAGTACTCTTTTTTCCACCTTGTTTCACATTTATGTATTTACTCCGGTATATATATATATATATATATATATATATATATATATATATAAATTTAAATGAGGGTGAGAAATTAGATATTAATTTAATAACATCAAATTCACACCAGTGGTCTAGCATATAAAAAAACTGAAGGTTCAGTAAAATTGTATTATATACATATGAGAGGGTTAACCACTATGTGGACGCCCAATACCATAGCGGATCTACTTCTAACATAAGGTGTCCACATAATGGTTATCCCTCTCATATGTATATATATATATATATATATATATAGATATATATATTATATAATACACACACATATATATATATATATATGTATGCGTATGTGTGTATATATGTGTGTTCCTCATGTATATACAGTTTCGTTCTTACATAACTAAAATAATCTTAAGATATATTGATTTTATAAATTACAATATTACTGCTCTTATAATAACTTTCTTGTACCTCTGTTTATATTTTATCTAATATGAATAATATAATGCATCTAATACTACTAATAATAATTGATTCATTTGTATGCATATACGTGCACATATGCATGTACATTTAAGTGTAGGTATATGTATTTCTGTATATTTATGTATATGTATGTAGATCTAAAAGTATGTATATATATGTGTATTTAAATTTATAATTTAACCTTATGTACTTTCCAAAATCTCTGATGAAGCCTAGAGAAACACCCAAGTACCTCAATTTCATCTACTTATTACTTCAGTCTACTGGAGGAATAAAGGTAGAATGAGGTATTATTACCTCTTGGCTGAAACAGCTGTAAGATATTTTCCCAATTTCTATTGCTATATGTTATATATTTGAATAAATACTGATATTTTTATACATTTTATATGTAAAGCATAATAAGTTATATATGTATGTATATTCTTGTAATTGTCATTTTAGTAAATAAATAAATAAATTGACATAATATAATGTCTAAAAGTTTATGAATACCACCTATTGATGCCCTCCATTTTCTTATGCTCATTCATAATGTTTGAAATCACTGTGATAGGGATATGTCTGATTTATATTTTTGATTCTTTTCATCCATTGTATGGGGTCTTAACATTTTCTGCTCATTCCTTTGAATTTGGCCTTGTGTATTAAGTGAAAGCTGTGGTTTTGAGTCATTTTGACTACTATTTTTAGCATGCTGGTGTTAAAAGTAGTTCCGGGTTCAGTCCCAATGCATGGCACCTTGGGCAAATGTCTTCTACTATAGCCTCGGGCCAACAATAGCCTTGTGAGTGGATTTGATCGACGGAAACTGAAAGAAGCCCATCATATATATATATATATATGTTTGTGTGTATATATGTTGTGTGTATTTGTCTGCTCCCCAACATTACTTGGCAACCGATGTTGGTGCATTTATGTCTCCATAACTTAACAGTTTGACAAAAGAGACCAATAGAATAAGTACTAGGCTTACAAAGAATAAGCCTTGTGGCCGATTTGCCCAACAAAAGGCAGTGTTCCAACATGGCTACAAATAAAAGTATAATGAATAAAAGAACATATGTATATATGTATGTATGAATTAATGTGTGTATATATATATAGAGAGACCCCCTTCGGTCAGGCACTGACCATGGGTTTGCACCTAGAGAGATACCCTCTGAGGCACAAGTCTGGGCAAGGTTGTTTTATGGAAGACCAGCAGTCGCCCATGCATACCGGCCTCCCCTCTCCACTTCACCGATGTGTCCAAGGGAAGGCAAGGGCCGATACAAGCTTGGCACCTGTGACGTCGCACTCATTTCTACAGCTGAGTGAACTGAGCAACGTGAAATAAAGTGCCTGCTCAAGAACACAACACGCAGCCCCGTCCGGGATTCGAGCTCACAACCTCACGATCGTAAGCTCGACGCTCTAACCACTGAGCCATGCGCCTTCAATATATATATATATATATACACATATACATATATATACATATATATGTATATATATATATATATATATATATATGTATATATACACACACACACACATACACATATATGTATATGAATATATTACTGTTTTGTTGTCCTAATTTCAGTAACTGTAACATGAGACTGAATATGGTTTTGATGATGATGATGATAGCGAATAACAATATGGAAATGATATCTATATAGACACACATGAGCCGTTGCTGCTGCTGATGCTAAATGCAATAAAAATAACATTGTTTTTAATACAATGAATAATAATCAGAATAATAAAAACCGTAAAATTAATAATAATAATAATAATAATGATAATAATAATAATAATAATAATAATAATAATAATAATAATAATAAGAAGAAGAAGAAGAAGAAGAAGAAGAAGAAGGAGAAGAAAGAGAAGGAGAAGAATATTAATGATAATGATAATAGCAATAATAATAATAATAATAATAATAATAATAATAATAATCGCAATATTATTGAAGATAATAAAAATGATGATATATGTCTAATGATAATAAATGCTTATCATGCCAGCTATAATAATAATAATGATAATAGTAATGATATTAATCATAACAATGTTGATGGTGATGATTATGATTGATGACGATTGATGATGATGATGATGATGATGACGATATGAAAATAGAGGAATTATACAAATCTATTTTCCTCCAAGAAAACATATCCATTTTCATCATATCACTGTCTTGCCCATCCTGCACTTCTTCTTGGCCTTCTAATTCCAACCACTGTATCACACCATTCATCAAATATGTATGTATGTATGTATGTATGTATGTATGTATGTATACATTAATGTGTGTATTATATCTATTATTGTTCTAAGATTCACGATTGTGCTTTCTATCTATATACCACTATCTATCTATCTATCTATCTATCTATCTATCTATCTATCTATCTATCTATCTATCTATCTATCTATCTGTTTATCTATCTATCTATCCATCTATCTATTTGTCTACATCTGTCTGTAAGCGCATATACATACATATATTTATCTCTAATTGACCTTGATGGCTAAAACAAACCAAAGAAAGCAGTGCACCCACATTGATGAGCATATATATAATATATTATATATATATATATATATATATATATTATAATGCCACACATTTATATATAAATATATGTGTATATATGTATGTATGTATATATATATGTATATACAATGTATAAACATCTATACACACACACACACACACACATACACACATATATATACGTATGCATGTGTGCGTGTCTATATATACTCATGTATAGATGAGTACATGTGCGCTTACACACATCGATATGAATATATACATATATATATATCTATATGCTTGCATATAAATATGAAAACAACCAATTATAATTGTACTTTGAACATATTGTAAAATGAGAGATATTATAACATTTATTATCATTATTATTATTATTATTATTATTATTATTATTATTATTATTATTATTATTATTATTATTATTATTATTATTATTATTATTAATGCGGTGCACTGGCAAAGCATTTAGCACACTGGGCAAAATGCTTAGTGGTATGTTGCCTGTCGCTATGTTCTGAGTTCAAATTCTGCTGAGGTCGACTTTGCCTTTCCTCCTTTTGGGGTTGATAAAATAAGTACCAGTTGAATACTGGGATCATTGTATTCGACTCATCCCCACCTCTCCCAAACTTCCCTTGTGGCAAAAATTTGAAATAATAATAAAAATAATAATTATTATTATTATTATTAAGGCAGTAAGCTGGCAAAACCTTTAGTACCCTGGATGAAATGCTTAGCAGTATTTTGCCTGTTGTTATGTCTGAGTTTGACTTTATCTTACATCCTTTAGGGGTCAAAAAAATATGTACCAGTTGGACACTGGGGCTGATGTAATTGATTAATCCCCTCCCCCAAAATTGTTGCCCTTGTGACAAAATGTGAAATCATGATTATTGATATCTTTATTATTATTATTATTGTTGTTGTTGTTGTTGCTATTATTATCATTTATGATTTCTTTTCATTATAACTTTATTTCAGCTGCCTTAATGCCGGGCATCCTCCGGAGGCCAAGAGTAGCAAGGGCACTTTTGCTTTGTTATGCATGCTAAAATTATCACCACATTTATTCAATTTTAGATGGAGAGTGCTTTCCATAGTATATGGGCTGTACCCATCAAGATTATCCTTTTGTAGTTCACAGAGATTGGAATTACCAGGGAGTTGCTTAACATACTTCTCAGCTCCTTTCTTTATCATTCCCAACTCACCAATTACTACTGGTATTATCGTAGTACTAAGGTTCCACATTTTTATGATTTCAATTTGTAGATCTTTATAGTGAGAAAGTTAGGTATATTTGCCATCTCAACATGGCTAACCACTAAGGGTGGGTGTTACTGTAGCTTGTAGCCCCAGGAGAACATTGTCTCTAGCTGGCTTAAGGCACACTTTCTGAGCACTATGGTATTTGCAAAGGGAGGTCATCCTTCCCTCGTCAACCTAAGTGATACGCACGGACTACAGTTTCTAGGTATTGACCTGTAATCAGCGTACGACAATCACCGGTTTTCGATGAAAGGGGTCCCAATGCAAATACTTATATCGTTTTGAGATATTTTGATCTATTAGCAGACAAGTTCCTCTGTTGTAGTCCCTGATCACAATGTCTGGTCAATTGGAGTCAATTTTTCTGTCTCTTTGCATTGGAAAGTTCCAAAGGATGGTGACACCCTCACCATTGACTACGTCCTCTGGATGGTGCCTGTACCACTTATAATGAAATTTAATTTTGTAGTATTTACAAGCATTCCAGTGGATGTACTGCCCTAGTCTGTCATATGTTATAATAGACTCCTTTTCAACGAGGACTGAGTTATGGTTGGCCTGAGGCTATAGTAGAAGACACTTGCCCAAGGTGCTGTGCATTGGGACTGAACCTGAAACCATGCGATTGGTAAGCAAGCTTCTTACCACAGAGCCATTCCTGCGCCTATATATACTTAATTATTGTTAAAACTGCGAAAAAAACAAGAAAAGATCACAAAAACTACTACTCAGTGTTTTACGGCCCCGTTTGTCTCACAGTCAAAATTGTCTGATGAACGGAAACCTGAAATTCTGAGTAACAGTTTTTTATGATATTTTTGTGATGCTTTTGCAGCTTTAATTATTTAATTATTCTAGTTCTATTTTTCCTCATCATGTTGCCCATTTATGTGCTTTCCCTGGTATATATATATATATATATATATTACACATACCACACCACACACACACACACACACACACACACACACACACACACATATATGAAAACATGGAAAAACAAAGCTGCAGATATGTTAAAGTCCATCTTCTGCTGTCGACCAAATACCATTACAATTTCGACATCTTCCAGTAATATTCTTCAACCTGACGATGTGGACAACCTAAGCTATTGGGTTATAAATGAGCGTACATGCTAGATAATCACGGACTGAAAAACAGTAAAACGTGACAAGTGCAATTACAAGGAACTGTGAGGTCTGCAGAACGAACGCTAATGAAAAGAACGGAATAGAAAATATATAACGACAGAAACAAATAAGTAGAGACATCGTACATAGAGTGATATGTTGAGAGATATCCCCAGTCACTTGACAACCAGTGTTGTTGTAATAGATAAATAAATGATAAGATACAAATCATGTAATGTTTAGATTTCACGAAAGCTTAAAGTGTAAAATTCGCGGTCGTGTAACATCATAAGAGAACAGGAAAAACCCGCATTGTAGGCGTTAAACATAAATTCATCGGAGATCGATAACTGGAACCAGTTTCCAATAGATTTTTTTTATACAAGAGAAATAAAGCCTCAATGAGGAAACTGCTGTGAGTTCAGTTCTATATTTAAAAGATGAGGAATTATGTACATTATTTACATTTTACGGATATTGCCCTCATCTTGTTTGTTGTTAACACACCGTTTCGACTGATATACTCTCCAGCCTTCATCAGGTGTCTGAGAAAATTTCG
>NW_021824036.1:12500-19768 GCF_006345805.1 Octopus sinensis | reverse complement strand
ACATACATACATACATACATACATACATACACGCATACATACACACATACATACATACACACATACATACATACATGCATACATACATACATACATACATACATACAAACATACACACACATGCATACAGTCATACATACATACATACATACATACATACATACATACATATATACATGCATACTTTCATATATACACACATACATACATACATACATGCATGCATACATACATACATACATACATACATACATACATACATACATACATAAATTCATACATGCATACATACACACACACATAGATACATACATACATACATACATGCAAGCATACAGTCATACATACACACATACATACACATACATACACACATACATACATACATACATACATACAAACATACACACATACATACATACATACACATACATATACACATACATACATACATACATACATACATACATACATACATACATACATGCAAGCATACAGTCATACATACATACATACATATGTCAGAAAGTACAATAAAATTAATACAAGATATTCAAAGAAAATATGATTCGTTCGATTAAATAATTCAATGCGGTGCCCCAACATTGCCTCATCCCAGTGACTGTAACCGGTGAAAGGTAAAAAAATACGTGCGTTTATATCCATTGTATTTTGCTTTGCTGTGAATTTAGAACACGGGTTTAAACCAAAAGGTCACTTTCTTCCAGTGTCGAATGTGATGCAAATCGACTAATTTTAGCTTCTGCAATGTTGATCAATATTTCTTTACTTCTTCCTTCCAAGCTGTCGGAAAGCTAATTATTAAAACACGAAGAAAACAGTCGAATGTGAAAAGTTGTTTAAATAATTATACGAAGTTATTTGCTTCGAGATTAATTAGTTGAGTACAAATACATCAGAGGTTATGAATGTATATGTATTTAGTCTTCTTGTGAAAGTTGGTCCGTACTTTTCTGGTGTTTAATTCTTTACTTCAGATTAATTATTTAAACTATAGGTACAAGGCCTGAAATTTTGAGTGAAAGGGTCAGTCAATTACATCGACGCAGTACTTAACTGGTACCTATTTTATCAACTCCGAAAGCAAGAAAGGGAAATTCGACCTCGGTGAAATTTGAACGTAGAATTTAAACCACGAATTAGGGCTGCTAGACTTTTTTGTCGTGCATGGTAACGAAACTTCAGCTTGTAGTCTTGATAATAATCCCTTCTCTTAAATGTGAGAGGTTTGATATTTTGGGGTGGGGTGGGAACATGTCGATTACATCGACCTCAGTACGCAGCTGGTACTTAGTCCAACGAACTTGAGAGAATGAAAGGCTACGTCGACATTAGCGGAATTTGAACTCAGAATGCAAAACCAGAAGGATTCCGGTGCTAAGTATTTCGTCCGGTGAGCTAACGAGTTTGCTAGCTTCCCGCCTTTCTACTTCAGATTAATTACAATCACATCGACAAAATGGCAGAATTCGAAAACAGAAAGTAAATGGATATAACTGCATTTCATAATTAACATGTTACAGGTTGAAGTTAAATTAACTCCTGATTTTGTAAGAAGAGAACAAAACGAAGATATCATATATAATTAACAAGAAATGAAGATCTATTTTCTGATCAAAAACCAATTGAATTCGATTCCAAGCTGTAAACGTGAAGCGGTCGTTTCAATGACAATCGCAATTATAAAGGTTAAATGCATAAACGCGGTAGTTTGACACTATAATACTCTTTTAACAAATGAAACCGTATATGTTTGCTACTGTTGCTGCTGTTTAAGCAATTATTGATGGCAGTGTTGGTTTTATTGTTAAAATAAAAAAGAGAAGTGGAAAAAACAAAACCAACCAATATAATCATGCATTAATTTTAATTAAAACTATAACAATCATATTTGAGAATTAATTTTCGTTGCTGCCACAAGTACAAGCACTGCTATTCTTGTCATATTAACGTTTTGTTAAGGAATACTATTTCAATATTTAGCACACTAGACCGACAATTTCGAGTGAGAGAATTAAGTCGATTAGATGCACCCCCAATGCGCAACTGGTACTTATTTTATCGACCCCTACCCACCCCCCAAGAGAGTGAAAAGCAAAATTGACTGCGGCAACATGTGAACGTAGAATATAAAGCTGGTTGAAGGTGGCGAACTGGCAAAAACGTTAGCACACCGGGCGAAATGCTTAGCAACGAAATATTTCTGGTTTTGCTTTCTGAGTTCAAATTCCGCTAATGTCGATGTTGCCTTTCATTCTCTCAAGTTCGTTGAACTAAGTACCAGCTGTACTGAGGTCGATATATGTATGCATATGCATATATATATATATATACAAATGCATATATACATATATATATATACATATAAGTATATACATATATATGTATTTATGTATATCTATGTATGTATATATACTCGTTTACTCTTTTACTTGTTTCAGTCATCTGACTGCGGCCATGCTGGAGCACCGCCTTTAGTCGAGCAAATCGACCCCGGGACTTATTCTTTGTAAGCCAGTACTTATTCTATCGTTCTTTTTTTGCCGAACCGCTAAGTAACGGGGACGTAACACACACCAGCATCGGTTGTCAAGCAATGCTAGGGGACAAACACAGAACAGAACACAAACACACACACACACTATATATATATACATATATACGACAGGCTTCTTTCTTTTTCCGTCTACCAAATCCACTCACAAGGCATTGGTCGGCCCGGGGCTATAGCAGAAGAACACTCGCCAAGATGCCACGCAGTGGGACTGAACCCGGAACCATGTGGTTGGTTAGCAAGCTACTTACCACACAGCCACTATGCATATATACACACATATAATATATATATATATATATATATATTATATATATGCATATATATATATATATATATATATATATGCATATATACATACATATATACACACACACACACACATCTAATATATATATATATATATATATATATATACATTTATATATACATCCACACACACACACACACAAACACACACACTCACACACACACACTCACGCATATATATATATATAATATATATTATATATATTAGGTGGGAGAGAACGTCTTTCGCCTTGTTGACATGATCTCGCTGTGAGTAATTAGACAGTAATTACCGTAAAATAAGCATTGATTTTTACAGGCTGATGATGTCACTTTATTTCCTAGTAGATTACTATATGCCGTGATGTTTAAATTCCTATCGATTTTACCCACTTAAAATAATGTATAGCAGACCTATATCAGACATTGCCTGCTGTATACATTCAAACGGCATGAAATATCCGTTCTGTCTATGATAACTAAGCTTCTTCGGCCTTTATTTGTTCTTGAAGTCACATATTTCCTCAAGATAATACTTCCCCACATTATTGATAACATAATGCATTGCACTGATGACACTATAACAAAAATCTTCCCAATTAATCGCAAGTTCTCCAGCTGCTGTATCTGACCCTCCGGTGATATAGTCTAGCCATTGCGTTCTTTGATCGCATCTAGACCTACTGCCCTCTACTCTTCCATAGGCGATAATTTTTACCAGATATTTGCTTCTTCAAATATGGCCATTACTCTCTTTCTTTTTACTCTTTTACTTGTTTCAGTCATTTGACTGCGGCCATGCTGGAGCACCGCCTTTAGTCGAGCAAATCGACCCCGGGACTTATTCTTTGTAAGCCTAGTACTTATTCTATCGGTCTCTTTTGCCGAACGGCTAAGTGACGGGGACGTAAACACACACCAGCATCGGTTGTCAAGCAATGCTAGGAGGACAAACACACACATATATATATATATACATATATACGACAGGCCATAATAAACGAATTTTTGTTTTTTCACATATTCAGGAGCTGTTGTTTTTCACCTACTTGTTTTAACGCCCGTCCAATTGTCCAATGTTTCTTGTAAGACACTCGTAATATTCTCCTATACCCCCAAATTTCAATTACATTATTTTCTCTTCAAATTTCATCAGTCTCCGAACTTTGCAACCATAAATGCCTCTTAGCCAAATTAAGGGTCGCACTAGACTTATTTTTATCTTAGGACCCCTTTTCTGCAACGATTGTTAATAAGCATAAGCGCAGGAGTGGCTGTGTGGTAAGTAGCTGCTTACCAACCACATGGTCCCGGGTTCAGTCCCACTGCGTAGCACATTGGGCAGGTGTCTTTCTTCTATAACCTCGGCCCGACCAAATCCTTTAAGTGGATTTGGTAGACGGAAAACTGGAAGAAACCCGTCGTATATATGTATATGTATATATATATATATATATTATATATATATATATATGCGTATGTGTGTGTGTGTGTGTTTGTGGGTGTGTTTGTGTGTTTGTGTGTGTGTGTGTGTGTGTTTTTGTGTGTCGCCTATCACCCCAGCATCGGTTGACTACTGATGCTGGTGTGTTTAAGTCCCCGTAACTTAGCTGTTCGGCAAAAAGACAGATAGAATAAGTACTAGGCATACAAAAAATAAGCTCTGAGGGTGATTTTGCTCGACTATAAAGACGGTGATCCAGCATGGCCGCAGTCAAATGACTGAAACAATTAAAAAGTAGGTTTTTCTATGTATTTCTAATCATGGTTAACCGTGTCCTAATTTTCGTAAATGTGGCTTCATCAGAGATTTGGACCCTAGGATACTTGTACAGTCACCCAGTTTGCGCCTCTCACCACCGCTCAGTTTTATACTCGCCCCTTTCCTAAATTAAGAAGGCTTGTTTTGGTAAGGCCTCATTTGTCACAGACCACACGCTGATATTGATATCCTATTTCGCTTTTGACCGCTTTTACAAAGATTTGCCAAGATCCAGCACCGCCCAGCTGCTCTTGCTTCTAATTTTTCTTCACAATATGGCGCATAGTTTTGAAATGTAATCACAGGAGGAGATTCTGTCAGATTTCTGGCCATAACTTCTATCATAACTAAAGGTACCAAACATCATTATTTCCAAGTGAAAATTAGTATTATTCGGTTAGCATACCTTATTCTGTCTACCCGAAGGCAATGCTGTCGTTAATACTTGCTGTCCACGCTATGTTTTCTACGATTGTACTGGCTCTGCTCTGGTATTTCTTTCAATCCATGATTCTCTCTATACGTTTTATTTTCTTCACGAATTTCTAGCCTCCCTTCTAGTGTTTCTCGCTGACAGCAATTTGCTTCTCTTAATCTATTTTCTTCGAGCCTTTGTTTTCTTTATTCCGAGTTATCTAGCTAGCGGCGTTTAGGCAGAATCTTGATTAAAAGTTTGTTTTTATCAAATTATCATTTGACTATAACCGCCATGTTGATGAGAAGTCTAAAAAGTACACAGAATAATCGTCACAGTGGAATCAGTTGAATTTTCGAATATATTTAGCTACGAAATTTACATTTCATGATTACTTGACACGTGTGATAATTAAATGGCGCCTACTAGCATGTGTGTGTGTGAGAGTGGAAGTGTGTGTGTGTACCTGTGTGCGCACTTGTGTTCGAGTGTGTATGGATGCATACATACCACACACATATATATGTTATCTATATATATATATATATATATATCTATATACATACATACATACATACATGCATATATATATATATTAAATTAGAGATAATTAGCGATATATATATATATATACATATGTATCTATATATATATATATATATATATATATATATATATATATACATATACATATACATATACATAGATAGAATCTATGTAATCTATGTATTATACATACGTACATAGAAACACATCAAATATGGATGTAAAAATATGCCTCATTGTTCGATCTCTCTTGATATGCACACACACACACACACACACATTTATACACACACACGCACAAATATATATATATATATATATATATATATATATATACAGAGAGATAGATAGGTAGATAGATAGATTGAAATACATTCAAAAATAGACATTCATATGTTTTTGTGTTTAATTCCCTGTGTGTATACGCGTCTATATGTATTTGTATAAACCACTTAAATCTACAGAGTTTACTGACAACACCTTTGAAGTGTTTATATGTATATAAACAAACAATAATAAACATGATTCACCATTGAGCAACATACATACATGAATACATACATGTGTATACACACACACACAGATGCACACGCGCACACACAAAGATATGTCTAGTCTGAAGATTAATACAAACAATTACGAAATTGAAGAATCCAGTGAAGATCATGCATCTTCCTACGTGAATGACCGTAAAATGTTTCTGTTTTTAGTTGTGAGTGAGTCATCAGACTGCGGCCATGCTGGAGTACCTCCTTCAGGAACATTTGGTCGAATAAATCGACTTCAGTTCTTGTTGTCTTATTTTGTTTTAAAGCTTGATATTTATTCTCTTCGACACACTTTCCAAAAACTTTAAGTGATGGGGAAATAAAGAATATATCCCCACCCCCGGTTGTCAAACCTGTGGGGAACTAATACGGATGCAAACACTCTCATATAGACACATGCATACACACGCACACACACAATACATATATGTACAAAACATAAATATGTGTGTGTGTGCGTATGTATGTATGTATATATATATGTATATATATATATATATGGGGATAATTCACAAAAGAACAAAAGACGAAGACAGGTGGTTGTAGACAACAAATAGATGTATTAGTATAAAGGTCCGGAAGTCAAAAGGCTTTAAAGTTTCGAGCCTACGCTCTTGCACAGAAAGGAACACAGAAAGAAACAAGGAGAGAAATTATGAATGTGTAGTGCCTAGCGATCTATATACATATTGATATACATAAATATAATATATATATATATATATATGTGTGTGTGTGTGTGTGTGTGTGTGTGTGTGTGTGTGTGTGTGTGTGTGTGTGGTGTGTGTGTGTGTGTGTGATGTGTGTGTGTGTGTGCGTTGTGTTTCTTTGTATTTGTTTCACCGCTTGACCGTTGGTGCTGGTTTGATTTTACATTCCCGTAATTTATTGGTTCGGTATAAATGACCAATTGAATATGTACCAAAATTTAAAAGGAAGTATTAAGGTCAACTTGGCCGACTAAATCTTTTAAGAAGGTGCCCCAGCATGACCGCAGTCTATTAATTGAAACAAGTGAAAGATAAAAGATAAATGAAAATATCATTTGTTCTGAGAATGTTAGTTTAAAAGATAAATGTGTGATGCAGTTTTGACCTTTGGCACCAAATCAAATTTCGATGATGTTGCCATGGT
>NW_021824036.1:2500-10000 GCF_006345805.1 Octopus sinensis | reverse complement strand
ACTGCACACATCCTACGCAGAACACTTTCAATACAGTAACCATCAGAGCATCACAACAAATCACAGCACATACCCAAGGCACACAGAGCTACGCTCGGTAGTGAAGTGAAAGCACGTTATAAAAATAAAACTACTGAATGATAATATAATAATAATAATAATATAATAATAATATAATAATAATAATAATAATAATAATAACAATAATAATAATAATAATAACAATAATAATAATAATAATAATAATAATAATAACAATAATAATATAATAATAATAATAATAATAATATAATAATAAATAATAATAATAATAATGGTTTAAATTTTAACACAAGGGCAAGCAGTTTCAAGGAAGGGGTGAGTCGATTACATCGACCCCAGTGTTCAGCCGGTACTTATTTTATCGACCTCGAAATGATAAAAGATACAGTCGACCTTGACACAATTCGAACTCAGAACGTAGCGACGGGCGAGATACCTATTTCTTTACTACCTTCAAGGGGTTACACACAGAGGGGACAAACAAGGACAGACAAACGGATTAAGTCGATTTACATCGACTCCAGTGCGTAACTGGTGCTTAATTTATCGACCCCGAAAGGATGAAGGCAAAGTCGACCTCGGCGGAATTTGAACTCAGAACGTAATAGCAGACGAAATACGGCTACGCATTTCGCCCGGCGTGCTAACGTTTCTGCCAGCTTGCCCCCTTATAATAATAATAATGTTATTATAAATAATGATAATGATGATGATGATGGTTGGGATTTCCCAATCCAAGCATATCAGGTGCTAGAGTATAGCAGCAGACTGGACCTAGTGGTGTTGGACAAGGTGTACCACATATATTATATAGTTGACGTTGGATGCCCCTTTGAGTCGCGAATAGTCAAGAAGGAAGGCGAAAAGATAGATAAATACAGCACTCTTAAGTAAGAAACAGCCCAGCTATGGAAAATAAAGACGGTGAAGATAGTGCCAATTAATGTCGGTTCCTTGGGAATAGTATTGCAAGGCATCAAGAGGAATATAAAGGAAATAGGAATAGAGTGCCCAGTAGAACTGTTACAGAAGGTTTGCCTCCTTGGCATAACCAGAATAATCGGGAAAGCATTAGATAGCTGAAAAGAACGGATAGCATGGTAGTGTAAGCTACAGGTAATAAGGTCGCTACTCACGCAAGACTCTAAGAGCTCCAACAAAACCTGTGATAAAGAGAAAATAATAATAATAATAATAATAATAATGATAATATAATAATAATATAATAATAAGGATAATAATAATAATAATAATAATAATAATAAATAATAATAATAATAATAATAATAATGATAATAATAATAATAATGATGGTAATAGTAATAATAAATTCTGCCCTAGGTGTATGGAAAACACTCGGCGAGAGACGGAAGAAAATTTGAAGAAAGAAGGAAAAAACATAATAATAATAGTAATAATAATATAATAATAATAATAATAATAATAATAATAATAATAATAATAATAATAATTGTGAATCTTCAGATGCAAATAAACAATGAATGTCTCAGAAGAGAAGAAAAACACCAATAAAAACATAAAAGAAATCATAACAAAATATAAACAAAAAACAGTCAACAATAAATCATATATTCTACTATTCTTGTTTTGCTTTCTTTTGTTTTTTGACAATAAAAGGAATTGTAATATTACTAACAAGAAGAAGAAGAACAACAACAACTGTAACAATAAGAAAAATGACAGCATCAACAATGATAATGATAAAGATACAAATAGGCTCGAAATAATAATTGACGTAATGAAGCATTATCGTTATATCTGTGTGAAATTGTATACAGATGGTTGGTGACATAGAGCTGATGTTGAATATGTAACAAATGACTTTTGTAATTATTGATTTGGTGAAAGCGAAAAAAAATATATACGATATATCAACACGCCGAAACTATAATATTATTCAGTAGTATCAGCGGGAAGCGGTGTTTAGGCAGAAGCGAACTTTATGTTAATTAAAATATGTTTGTGACAAATTTCAAATCGTAAAGTCAAATTCTTAACAGTTTAGGTGCAAAAATAAATAAGAATCTCTCTTAAGGTAAACAGTGTAGAAACAAAATATCTGCCCAGTGTAGACCCCTCTTGGATTCCCAGACACAGTTTTGCTAGCTTTTCAGCTGTTATCAATGGAAGATACTGAAAAGAGGTAACGTATGGCAGATTTAAAACTGTAGCTTTATAACTAAAGTACTTTGTTTTCTTATCTAAATTACAGGACTTCGAAAATGCGAGAGAGTCACAATTGTCTGTACTTGTCAGATATATTATTTCTTTATTGCCCACAAGGGGCTAAACATAGAGGAGACAAACAAGCACAGACAAACGGATTAAGTCGATTACATCGAACCCAGTGCGTAACAGGTACTTAATTTATCGACCCAGAAAGGATGAAAGGCAAAGTCGACCTCGGCGGAATTTGAACTCAGAACGTAACGGCACACGAAATACTGCTAATCATTTCGCCCGTCGCGCTAACGTTTCTGCCAGCTTACCGCCTTGTACTTTTCTGATATATTCGTATATTCAAAGAATAAGAAACAAACTTACTTCACATCGGCAGGGTTTCGGTTCTAAACATAAAGAACGTTAACGTATATTGCAATAAATGATATTTCTTTCTAAATTTGGAACTAGGTCAGCAATTCTGAGGCAGGAGGTGGGGGTGTAAATCGAGTACTTGGACCTCATTACTTGACAGGAAATATATTTTTATCGTTTGTCAAAGAAAACGTTAGCACGCCGGGTGAAATGCGTATCCGTATTTCGTCTGCCGTTACGCTCTGAGATCAAATTCCGCCGAGGTCGACTTTGCCTTTCATCATTTAGGGGTCGATAAAATAAGTACCAGTTAAGCATTGGAGTCGATGTAAATCGACTTAATCCCTTTGTCTGTCCTTGTTTGTCCCCTCTGTATGTAGCTCCTTGTGGGTAGTAAAGAAATAGGTATTTCGCCCGTCGCTACGTTCTGAGTTCAAATTGTGCCAAGTGGACCTCGATGTTATTTGATCGTAGAACGTAATGAGCGGGAAGAAATACTGCCAAGCCAAAGATTAAGCCAACTTATTGCAATAATATAACTACAAAAGTCTCAAATATTATTTTCTACTTGAGACACAAGGCCTGAAATGTGTGTGTGGTGGGGGGAGAGGGTCCGTCGATTAGATCATCCAAAGTACGCAACTGGTACTTAATTTATCGATCACGAAACAATATTAGGCAAAGTCGACTCTGAGTAGCCACGGACTGACAAAATAAAAATACCAAAATATTAATACTTTCTACAACGGTATGGAGGACTGCGGCGATCTGGCAGAAACGTTAGCACGCCGGGCGAAATGCTTAGCGGTATTTCGTCTGCGTTACGTTGTGAGTTCAAATTCCGCCGAGGTCGACTTTGCCTTTCATCCTTTCGGGGTCGATAAATTAAGTACTAGTTACGCACTAGGGTCGATGTAATCGACTTAATATCTATGTCTGTCCTTGTTTGTCCCTTCTATGTTTAGCCCCTTGTGGGTAATAAAGAAATAGGTATTTCGTCTGCGTTACGTTGTGAGTTCAAATTCCGCCGAGGTCGACTTTGCCTTTCATCCTTTCGGGGTCGATAAATTAAGTACCAGTTTCGCACTGGGACGATATAATCAGCTTAATCCGTTTGTCTGTCCTTGTTTGTCCCCTCTGTGTTTAGCCCCTTGTGGGTAATAAAGAAATAGGTATGGAGGACTCTTTCACCTGACAGTCAAATCTAAGACACACACATACACACACACAAACACAGACACACACACACGTACATGTGCGTGTGTTTGGTTCTTTTCCATTTTATCTTTTAGCTTTTCTGCTTCTTCATTTCGTCTTTCATTCTTCATGTTATTCCTGTCTCTTCAACATTACATCCCCGTCATACGCAAGTACATACACAAACAGAGAGAAACATCTTCATTCAAAGGTTTCTTCAACTGTTCAACTTTAATGCTGAAGGTCGTGTGTCAGTTAAGTCAGTCAGTCAGTCGTGTGGGTTATAATACAACGTTTCCAAAAGAGTGATGTATTAAGTCTAGGGCAAAATAAATAATTTAAGTGTGTAAGTCATAGAAAAAGATTGCAATTTCAATGACAGGAGAAAAAGTGCAGAGCTACTGAGCACTTGTCTAGATTGCTAACATTTTCTTGACTCTCATGATTTATTTCTATTGTTGGTTTTATAAAGTTCTTATATGGAATTATAATTGGTTTCTTTCTACATCGTTTAACTGGTCCGATTTGGTAATATTTCTGTCTAGCATTTAGTCCGTTATAGATATATCAAATATATATGGATGGATGGATGTATGAATGTATGTATGTATGTATGTATGTATGTATGTATGTATGTATGTATTGGGTTGTCCGGAAAGTTCATGTCGATTTTTAAAGGAAAGAAAAAGGTCAATAAATACTTGCCATTACATTTTTAATCAACCAAATATGAACCATTTTGTTGCACAATGCGTCTCTATCTTTCCTTTAACTTGAAAATACCCTCTTCTCAGAATTGAGGTGGTTTCATGTCAAATAATTCATCAAGGTATCTTTTTATATTATCCAATGAACTGGAATCTTTACCATTAAGACTATTCTGCAGAAACCTGAATAAGTGGAAATCCGAAGGATCGATATCTGCTGAATATGGAGAGTGGGGTAGCATATCCTAACCGAGCTGCAGCAATTTTTGTCTGGTTCCCAAAGCATCAACTGCCGAAAATGAACTTTCTTATCTTCCATTTTAAAGGGTTACAGAATTAACACAGGTTATAGGAACATAAACCTTCTACGAAAAGATAGCTTAAACTGTGCTCTAAATGAAGGTGTAGTCAAATCCTATTTTACGGACTCAACCATGTTCTAAAATAAGTCGAAATGTAAGCTACTATAAATCGGCACGAACTTTCCGGACAACCCAATATGTATGTATGATGTATGTATGTATGTATGTATGTATGTATGTATGTATGCATGTGTGTTTGACCTACTTGTAACCGAGGCTATATATCAAAGGGAGTGTCACGAAAATAATGGTAATATAAATATGCAGCATTGAAAGCAGCTAGGTGGTAGAACCGTTAACACGCCGGATAAATTGCGTAGCGTCATGTCGTCCGTTTTTACGTTCTGAGTTCAAATTCCGTCGACGCCGACTTTGCCTTCCAATGTATCACGCAGTCGATAAAAGTAAGTACTAAATGAGCGCTGGGGTCGATATAATCACTCCCCTGGATTCGCTAGCCTTGTGTCAAAATTTAAAGCCAATATTAATGCAGAGTATTTCTTTATTTTCTTCCTCTTTCTCCTCCACCTCCTCTTCTTCCACCTCATCAATAGTGAAGACATTGTCATCGTTTTAACAACCACATTTATATGTTTATGTGTCGGACGATGTTTATTGTGGCATATTTTCTACGGCTGATGTTCATGCTGCCAACAACCCTTACAAGTTTCCATGGGAGGTAATAACATTGTATGACCAGACAAGTTTTCGCAGACAATTAGAAACGAATGGCATATATTTGCAAAAATCACCCAATGCTAAGCCAAGAAGACAGAAATCAAAACAAACTCACACTCATAGATACATATATATACATACATACATGCATACATATGTACGTACATACATACATACGTACATACATACATACTTTCATGCATGTATGTGTGTGTGTGTATCTCGCACGCCACAGGTACCAGTGCCCTTAAATTAGTTCTCAGGGAGATTTAGCATGACACAGAATGTGACAAAACTGGCTCTTTGAAATACAACTATACACTTATTTTCCCTAGTTCAAATTCTGCGAAGGTGGACATTGCCCTTCATTCTTTCGGTGTCTATGAAATAAGAACTAGTTGAGCACTGGGGTCACTGTAATTGACTAGCCGCCTTGCCCCAAAATTTCAAGTTTGTTCCTTTATTAAAAAAAGGATTATTATTATTATTATTATTATATTATTATTATTATTATTGAGTGAGAGAGCAGTGCATGCCATGAAAGTGACATGGGTGTAAAATATACGATGCCCAGTATACCCATCATAACGTCCCGTCTGATAAGGGTACACCAGACACATGCATCACAACCATATCAAGATAATCAGCGCATGACCTTGCAGTTAGATTTTTCTTCTGGTCAAGTAGCCATCCCGAATTTTCTTCAGGTCCCTGAATAAAGATCTGAATAAGGGTTGTTTAAGGATGCTGAACGAACCACCCATGTTTCCAGAGGTGAATTATTCAAACCCCAAAAAGTCCCTCTCAACACATGGCTATGATACACACCCACTACTTCTGCTCATGATCAGAAATGCACATATTGTCAGCCACTAAGGGACATGGTCAACTGGTTACGGTCAAACAACTGACAAGCAAATCTGTGGTATTGAGCAGAATATTTGCTCAATAACACTTCCAGTCAGTTAAGATCAGAAGCCATGAGAGCCACTGCCTGGTACTGCATCAGGGCATTTCATTTATTATTATTATTATTATTATTATTATTGAGTGAGAGAGCAGTTCATGCCATCAAAGTGACACTGGGGTAAAATATACGAAGCCCATATACCCAGATGACTACCCGTCTGATAAGGGTACACCAGGCACATGCATCACAATCATATGTGCGCAACATGGTGATCTCATATAAAAAAAAAACAGCACATGACCTTCCAGGTGGGGCCCAGTTAGAATTTTCTTCAGGTTGAGTAGCCCATCCTGCTCAAAAGGTCCCTGAATAAGGGTTGTTTAAGGATGTTGAAAGAACCACCCATGTTTCCAGAGGTGAATTATTCAAACCCCAAAGAATCCCTCTCAACACATGGCTATGATGCTCCCCCACTACTTCTGCTCGTGATCAGAGATGCATATATCGTCAGCCACTAAGGGACATGCTCAACTGGTTACGGTCAAACAACTGACAAGCAAATCTGTGGTATTGAGCAGAATATTGCTGTAGCCCATCTTTTATACCAAGACAAAACAATGTACATGATAACACTTCCAATCAGTTAAGATCAAAGCCATGAGAGCACTGCCTGGTACTGCATCAGGGCATTTATTATTATTATTATTATTATTATTATTATTATTATTATCATTATTATTATTATTATTATTATTATTATTATTATTATTATTATTATTATTACTTTTTTTTTTCTTCTTTCAAATTTCCTTCCATTTCTTGCCGAGTGTCTTCCCGACTCCTAGGGCAAAGAAACTCATAGTGTATATTGGTAGGCCATTAAACCAAACTCAGTAGTTCGTTCATTTTTTTTTTTTTTTTTTTTTTCTAATGTTAAATTAAAATACATGAGCAGCAACAGTTCTCACATCGACAATGCTCTTCTCAATACGTGTGATGTACAGTTAAGACAATCTTTTGCACTTCTTGCAGGGATGGTAAGCCAGGG
>NW_021824035.1:15000-19752 GCF_006345805.1 Octopus sinensis | reverse complement strand
AAAGGGGAGTAAGGTTGTGTATACTAGAGTTGTAAAGCAAGAATAGAACAATATATTCATCTAGAGTGTTAAGTATAAGAAAAACTCAAGCAGATATATTGGTATAAATGTCATATTGTGATATTATGTCCATCAGTATTAAATCGATAGAAACAGCTGTAAGGGATGTTTTAGAAACGGCTGTAAGGGATGTTTTAGAAACAGCTGTAAGGGATGTTTTTTTAATTAATAAATAATAATTTATTAATCACCAACTTGCCACGCTGGGTCTTCTGGATGCCAGTACCTCTTATATATACATTACATATATTGTTTTCTTTCTTTTGCCAGTCCAGTGGCTCGTCGCTCTGGTCTTTCCTTTGACGTCTAGTCGGTTAACCACATAAGTCAACGGTAAACGTTGAGATTTAACTCGTAAATCTGAAGACAAGAGGTCGCGAGAAACTGGGACACACGGTTTTAATTCACTGCGTGTCTCTAAATGAAAAGTCGTATCACGTGTGTCTCAATCAAAAAGGAAACAAAAGAACTATATTATTATCTAGTAAAAAACAAAAAATAAGAACAACGGGTGGGTGACGTAGCAGTCGACTAATATAAGATCCGTTAATTTTCTTCTTTTGACAAATGTTCTAATCATACCCGAAGAATGCAAAAGAGAATATAAAAGGGTACAATGGAAAGACAATTACTTTTGAAGACCTGACAGAAATTTTGGAATGCATAGGAAGTGGATTTGCATGCGATAGAGTATGCGCCATTCTGAGGAAAAAAAAACAAAGAAGGAAAAAGAAGGGGGTGGGGGAAGAAGCGGTCTGATTCAGAGCTCGGAAGAGAATGAGAGGCAGTTTAAGGTGTATAGGAAAACAGTCAACGAACAAAGACAGAAAGCTAGTTATAGAAATGTGAAACTTCCCACACGATACAAAGGAATTGGGTGATACAAAGAAATTGAACAAAGCTGTGAGAACAGCTTTGAGAATGTCAAAGAAGCGAAGATGTACGAGAGAAAATGGTAAAACATCTGGGAACTGGAAAATGACTTTTAGACGAACAAAAAGAGTGACATTATTTTTTGAAGTCAGTCCGTCATGAATTGGAATCAAACAGCATAAAAGTACACAGATTAACATGTACACATACACATCATATACATCAATATATACATCAACACACACACACATATATACATATACATACACGCTTAGGTGCTACATAGAAATACGCACACATTCAAGCATATTACGGAGGCGCTACATACACAAACTTTCACACGCACATTATATTTGGCGAAATATAATCTTCCATCATTCTTCACTTCCTGATTTATTGAGCTCTTCGTTTTGCACCTGTAAGCCTTGCTATTACAAATGGAAACACAAGAACGTTTATATATATATATATATATATATATATATATAACAATAAGCAACAAGAATGACTCCGGTAATTTGGTACAATTGTTTCACACTACATCATTTTATTAAAAGTTTGATTATAATCACCCCACAAATTTTTATGGATAACACCAGACAAAATTCTGGTGCATCTAAATTAAGTACCATATTCATTCGAATCTAAATTTTTGCTGAACTTTAAATATATATATATATATATATATATATATATATACATACACATACATATATATGGCTTAAACATATATAAGACTTGTATGACTAAACGCAATATATATATATATATATATATATATATATATATATATATATATATATATATATATAATATATATATATATATATATATATATATATATATATGTATTATAAAATGAGATAGGGGTTGAAAATTCAACCACCATGGGATAATATATATCCAATATACTGCTAGATAGGTACCCAACAAGACTAATACATAGATGTTAAAAATTGCCAAACAATCAGTTCATCTATTGTATTATATGGGTAAAGGTAATAATATTACCGTAAATTAATACTACAAAATTAGAGAATGGAGAAACATACTTAAATCAATAAAACATCAACTATCAGATGATACCCAATCAATACTTTAATACACCATTACATAGTTGTGGAAATTAGCCGCCCAGCCGATGTTAACATAAAGCTGAATGTCAGTGAAAAAGAAAACACCTATGCTTTTATACCTTTTATTCTGCCTGGGGTTAAAACGGGAGTAACATCAAACAGCCATATTGATATGGCGATTAACTTTATTTAGCTTACAGCTGTTTCTGTGTTAAGATGCAGTGGGCTCATAGTTGAGTGCCTGAATAACATCTTATGGCTTCATTGGAGCCTCGAATATATAGTCGTGGCTCCGATGAAACTGTAAGGTGTTACACAGCAGAAACAACTGTAAGGTGATGAATTTCGTAAAATCATAAGATGATCGTTTAATCCTCTGTCGTCACATCTGCTGATATGTGTGTATGTGTGTGTGTTTATATATATGCGTAAAAGTATTGATTGGGTATCATCTGATAGTTGATGTTTTATTGATTTAAGTATGTTTCTCCATTTTCAATTTTGTAGTTATATTATATATATATATATATATCATATATATATATATATATATATATTTAGATGTAGGAGAGAGAGAGAGAGAGAGAGACATACATATAAACATATGCACATATACATATATATATAGAAAGATACGCATATATATAAACACACACACATACACACATATCAGCAGATGAGACGACAGAGGATTAAACGATCATCTTATGATTTTACGAAATTCATCACCTTACAGTTGTTTCTGCTGTGTAACACCTTACAGTTTCATCGGAGCCACGACTATATATTCGAGGCTCCAATGAAGCCATAAGATGTTATTCAGGCACTCAACTATGAGCCCACTGCATCTTAACACAGAAACAGCTGTAAGCTAAATAAAGTTAATCGCCATATCAATATGGCTGTTCGATGTTACTACCGTTTTAACCCCAGGCAGAATAAAAAGTATAAAAGCATAGGTGTTTTCTTTTTCACTGACCTTCAGCGTTATGTTAACATCGGCTGGGCGGCTAATTTCCACAGCTGTGCACAGTTTCTCTTCTCTATCCCAAATCACTATGTCAGGTCTGTTGTGCTTACATTTTACTGAAGTCTTCAATGAGATATTCCACCAGTATTCCTGTTTGTTTAGTGGCCATAACTTTTACCATAATGCATGTATGTATGTATGTATATAGATATGTATATATGTATAAAAGCATACATGCATGCTTGTATATAGGTATGTATGTAAGTTCTCTTTCTCGTTTTCATTTAAAGGAAATTTCAACCGGTCACTTATTTGGCCGTGAAGGAAAGCATCTTTTGTCTATCATCTGTTAAGTCTTAAGATCTTGCAGATTTTTATAGTCCCGTGTACATATGTATGTATGTATGTATGTATGTATGTATGTATGTATGTATGTATGTATGTATGTATGTATGTATGTATGTACGTACGTACGTACGTATGTATGTATGTACGTATGTATGTATGTATGAATGTATGTATGTATGTATGAATGTATGTATGTATGTATGTATGTATGTATGTATGCATGCATGTACGTACGTACGTATGTATGTATGTATGTATGTATGTATGGATGGATTATGCATGTATGTATGTATGTATGTATATATGTATGCATGTATGTATGTATGTATGTATGCATACATGTATGTATATGTATGTATGAATGTATATATGTATGTATGTATGGATTATGCATACATGTATGAATGTATGTATGCATGTATGTATGTATATATGTATGTATGGATTATGCATACATGTATGTATGTATATATGTATGTATGGATTATGCATACATGTATGTATGTATGCATGTATGTATGTATGCATGCATGTATGTATGCATGTACGTATATATGTATGTGCGCATGAATCTATGCATGTCAGCCTGTATGTACGTATGTATGTTTGCATGCATGTATGTATATGTATGTATGAATGTATTTATGCATGCATGCTTGTATGTATGTACATACATGTATGTATGTATGTATGTATGTATGGATTATGCATACATGTATGTATGCATTTATGTATCTAATGTAATGTGTGGTATGGTATATATTAATATTTCTATGCAATATGCATACGCTATTATTTATAGTTTTCTGTGATCCGCGAAAGCCACTATTCCAAAAAGAGGCTTTTCTTTATCAGCCGAATGTCACGCCTGGCTAGGTTGTCAGGAAGCTTCGAGGACGCCCTAACAGACGACCAGTGTAATTTGTATTGCATTAATAACGGTGATATAAGTTTCCAGTTGAAGAATATTTATTGAAGAATTCGGCAACGGGATCAGGAAATAGCAAAATAGCTGAGAGAAACCAACGCAAGTACAAGATACACGATGTAGACAAAATCATGCGAAACGTTCGTTGATATCTTTTACATGTTACTTGTTGCAGTCAGTCGACTGTGGCCATGCTGGGGCACCACCTTCTTGAATTTTAGTTGAGTGAATCGACTCTGGTACTTATCTTTTTTAGGCTGGTACTTACTTGATCGTTCCCTTTTGCTGAAGCGTTAGGTTACGTGGACGTAAACACATCAACACTGATTGTCAAACGGTGGGGGTAAACAAACAGTATCTCTCTCTCGTTCTCTTTCTCTCTATCTCCCCCCTCTCTCATTCTCTCTTCCGTCTCTTTCTCTCTCTCCCCTCCTCACACACACACACGACGGGCTTCTTTCATTTTTCCGTCTACATAATCCACTCAGAAGGTTTTG
>NW_021824035.1:2500-5000 GCF_006345805.1 Octopus sinensis | reverse complement strand
GTTATTAAAATTTCGAAAGCAATAAACAAAAGTTTTAGAGGAAGAACAGAGCTGCAAAAAGCCATAGAACTCTATGATGGGTTCTTGAAGAAACGCTGAGAAGAAAGGAACGAATTTATCGGACAACCTTGGCAATCCATCTTCATATGTTTGAAAAGCGGGGAAATTTATTGAAATTTCAAAAATGATGAAGCATAAAGTTGTAGAGGAGGGAGAACAGAACCACAAGAATTCCATGAAACACTACGACGAAAATGTATTTTCGTGTTAATTTAAAGAATATTAGAAATGATTAACTGAAAATAAATGAATAAAAAAAGAAGAAAAAAAAAAAGAAACAAAAATGGACGAATTTATTTGACATCCAAATGTTTGCTTCTCTAATTGTTTATCTGGCAGAAACGAGCTGGCAGAAACGTTAGCATGCCGGGCAAAATGCTTTGTGGTATTTCGCCCGCCGCTATGTTCTGAGTTCAAATTCCGCCGAGGTTGACTTTGCCTTTCATCCTTTCGGGGTCGATAAATTAAGGACCAGTTACGCATTGGGGTCAATATAGTCGACTTAATCCGTTTGTCTGTCCTTGTTTGTCCTCTCTGCGTTTAGCCCCTTGTGGGTAATAAAGAAATAGGTATTTCGCCTGCCGTTACGTTGTGAGTTCGAATTCCGCCGAGGTCGACTTTGCCTTTCATCCTTTCGTGGTCGATAAATTAAGTACCAGTCGCACACTGGGGTCGATGTAATCGACTTAATATCTATGTCTGTCCTTGTTTGTCCACCTCTATGTTTAGCCCCTTGTGGGTAATAAAGAAATAGGTATTCCATTGCAAGCACTCACAGCATTTTACACTGTAAACCTATAACAAAATATTTATACTCTTCTATCAAAGGTGGAATGTACACAAACGTTGAGTTATTAATACCAAAAGTCACAAGCAGACACAAAATTGATTGATTTGGAAAGTATTTAATGGAATTCTTCTATGAAAGAGGATTACGTATGCAAATAGAATCTATCCTCACCGTTGCCAGTTTTTAAGACAAAACTCTCAAGCTTATTACAAATAACTTTTAACCCTTAGTGTAAAACCGACGAAAGCATGGCTTATTTATAATAAATTAACCCTTTTACAACAGAAGTCGGGCGTATCTGATTTCTCATCGTAAAGACAAGCTTTAAAGCACGGCTCTATCAAAGTAAATCTCTTTTTTGCTAACCTTTAGACGCGCTTCGTGACTAGTTTAGCGATATCATAGGCGCAGACGTAACTGTGTACAAAGAAGCTCGCTTCCCAACCACATGGTTCCCGGTTCAATCCCACCGTGTGGCACCTTGAGCAAGTGTCTTCTACTATACCCTCAGGACTGATCAAAGCCTTGACTAATGGAGGCACATGGCCTAGTGGTTAGAGCAGCGGACACGCGGTCGAGGGATCGCGGGTTCGAATCTCAGACCGGACGATGTGTGTGTTTATGAGCGAAACACCTAAGCTCCACGCGGCTCCAGCAGAAGGTAATAGCGAAACTTCTGCTGACTCTTTCGCCACAACATTCTCTCAGTCTTTCCTCCTGCATCATGCAGCTCACCTGCGACGGACCGGCGTCCCGTCCAGGTGGGGACCCTATACGCCAAGGAAACCGGGAAACCGGCCCTTATGAGCCAGGTGTGGCTTGAGAAGGAACAAACAAAAAGCCTTGACTACACCTTGGAGGTGTAGTCAAATCCTATTTTATGGACTCAACCATGTTCTAAAATAAGTCGAAAGGTAAGCTACTATAAATCGGCACGAACTTTCCGGACAACCCATTTGTTCTTTCAGCGAATATCTGACCTTTTTAGCAAACCGAAATGTGAAACAGAACTTCGTAAATGTTAGCTACATTGCATGGTAAAATTCCGTAGCATATACTTCCGAACGACAACGGTAGTAACCACGACAACGACATGAAGAACAATAAGATTTCATCAACAATAACTATAATAACAACCACGATTACAATAAGGATAACAACAACAGCAACAGAAACAAAAATAACGGCCAGAATTCAAACACTGCATCTAATTGCAATTGTAGTGATCGTGATAGCTTTCCATTTGATGGCAATTGTAATTGCGTTCTTAACATTAAATCGCACTTCAGCGATAGACAATTCTCCAGCTTCACAGCTACACAGCACAGAATGAATCTAACCACGTAGAACTCTTTTTGCTAAGCCTTAGACACGCTTCGCGATTATTCTAAGCGGTATCATAAACATATGTGTGCTGTATCTACCGTATGTTTCTGACTTTCGCCTTTGCATAAAATGTTTTTGCTAAAATACTCGCTCGCGCACACACAAACACACAGACACAAACACACAGACACAAACACACAGATACACGTAGTCACACACACACACACAGGCGCACACAGACACAAACACACAGGCGCACACAGACACAAACACACAGGCGCACACAGATACACTTAGTCTCACACACACACACACACACACAGG
>NW_021824034.1:17500-19875 GCF_006345805.1 Octopus sinensis | reverse complement strand
CACACACACACGGTAAACCTACATACTAATGCATAATGCATACACACATATACATGTATCATACATACATAAATACATCATACACGCATTTGTACACATAGAACACCACACACACACACATACCTGTGCGTAGATGTGTGACCCCTGCATGCGTTTGTGTGTGCGTATGATAGCTGTCACCTTTTGTGTGAACGAAAAAGTATACGTGCATGCATGCCTCTCTGTTACAAACATATACATTTATCTGCCCACCGAATTCATACATCCATTTCTAAGTAACTTCGTTAACGGTAATTAATCGTCTTTCATTAATTTTTAATTAACTACTGTGTTCTGATTAGTTGTCAGTTCAATTATTTATTCACTGGTTGTTTATAGTTCTTCGACTTTATTATTATCAATCCGGTTAATGCATAATCACGTGTTCGACGCCATTTTGAAAATAATCACGTCACTCCGCAGTCACCCGGAGGTGTTCAATGTATTTCGTTGTTACTGCACTACAATCGAATACTACAAACATGTTAATATAAATATATAGACGTAACTGCCGTCATACACAAACACATAAACCGTAGACCGTTGCGTAAGGAAAACAGAAATATACAGTAATTTTCAATGATTATAATATGAACCGAAAGACGCTGTATTTTGTTGAATGTCATCGTTTCTCCGCATCTCTCCGTGAGGTGTTTACGGGTTGGTTTTTTGTTTGTAAATATAGGTGTGTGTGTGGACACATGTGTGTGTGGATACATGTGTGTTTGGTGTGTGTGAGTGTGTACCTGTCACTTTGTCTCTGTGTCTACGAGGGCGTGTGTGTCATGCGTTCATTGCTTTAGTGTACCGTACAGGTATGTGAGACATAATGTATGATGATAAACAGGTGAGTGTCGTGCGTACATATATTTTCACATGTGTGTGTGCGCGTACCTGCGTACAAATTCATGGGTTTTATATATATATATATATATGAACACATGCATAAAGATGGTGAATAAAAGGTGTATACACATGCATGTATTTGTGTCACATTGTCTCCGCGTGTATCTACGTATTAAGTTTGTACATATATATTTTTATGTATTCATCTTATTATAAACATATATGCATGTCTATATATATATATAGACAAGTGACCTCTATTGGGAGTGGATTTGGTACACGGAAACAGAAAGAAGCCTATCATAGATGTGTTTGTATGCGTGTGTGTATACGTGAATGTGTGTGTGCGTGTGTGAGTGTGTGTGTCTGTGTGTTTGCCCAAACCGCTGATTGACAGGTATTGCTGTGCTTCCACCCCCGTAAACGTAGCGGTTCCGCGTCGAGATCGATAGAATCATTTAAAAAAAATTGATAACAAAAAATTAGTACTGGGGTCAAATCCATTAGAGTATGGCCCCAGCATGGCCGTACTCTAATGCTTGACACAAATAAACGATAATATAGGAGTGGCTAGGTGGTAAGTACCTTGCATACCAGCAACATGGTCCCGCGTTCAGTCCCACTGTGTGGCACCTTCAGCAACTGTTTTCTACTGTAGCCTCAGGCCGACCAAAGCCTTGTATATATATATATATATATGCGCGCGCGCGTTTGGGTGCGTGTGTCGGTGTTTGTCCCTCCACCATCGCTTCACAACTGATGTTGGTATGTTTACGTCCTCGTAACTTACCCAATTGGCAAAAGAGGGCGATAGAATAAGTACCAGGTTTATAAAGAATAAGTCCTGGGGTCTATTTGTTCGGCTAAAGCCGGTGCTCCAGCATATATATATAAGAATGTATATATATATAGCAATGGGTATCATATTAGCATCTTGTTATTTCTTTTCTTATATCCTAATACTTGCTTCACTCATTGGATTGCTGCCATAAAGATTCCTGTATGTTCTTTTACTCAAAATCAGTAACTTTTCAGCACCGACTCTTGTTTATATATATGTATATATATAAATATATACTTATCAATTTATATATATATATTTATGGATAGATATCCCCCTCCCATTTTGCTTCAAAATATGCTCTTTCTCAGACGCAGCGCAATGCATCTTCGCATCTACAGCATTCTGTGTACCTCTAACAAAAATTCTATCACTGTTGGACTTCCTACGTCCAGTCTCATATGAAAATCAACATTCCACATGTAAATTGATCCATGGTGTTTTCGTATTTAATTATTTATTTATTTATAGCCAGGACACTTCACTAAACCTCTACTTAATATGACTTCGCTTTGTATCATTTTATGTGGACACTGGCGGTCTCACATATACTCCGGCCACATACGCAAACATATACGTATAAACCCTAACACACAGACACACACATAGATATATACATGTACATATATATATATATATGTATGTATTA
>NW_021824034.1:7500-15000 GCF_006345805.1 Octopus sinensis | reverse complement strand
CTACGCAGCATTCTTGTAACGATATCTGATTATATGGATACATACATCAGGCAAAGAGGCATCAGCATTTGTAACATACACTCATCCACTCTTTCTCTTCCTCTTTCAACTGAATAAAAATTAGTTTCTACTTTTGTCTCACACCATAAGCAAGTGATGTAATTTTACTGCTCTTCTTATTCATGTTCTTTCACTTTTCTTCCTTTAATGCAATGATTCTAAAACTCCATGTTGTATCTTCTAAGATACGTATTTCTATTTGTGCCTTTCAATTTATTTATTACAGCTTCGTTTGAAAATAATTTCAGAGTTAGTAAGAGTAATTTATTGTGATCAACCCTGTGCCGGGTACATCTTCTTCGCACTCAGATGGAGACCATCTTATAATTCTTATAAACATTGCTCTCAAATTTTAGCACAAGGCCAGAAATTTCAGGGAAGGAATAGCTCGATTCGACTCTGAAAGAATAAAAGGCAGAATGTAAATTCGAAAGGAAAGCTGCTTAGCATTTTATGCTCGTCTAACTCCGATAATTGGATAGGTGTTCCAATGAGACCAATACAGTAATCATAGACAAATATATACTTTTTAAGCAAAGAACTTTGGAGCATGAAAGGACACGATAAACAACAAAATAAGTGACAACAAGAATAATAGTAGTGTCTAATTTAGGCACAAGTTAGGGAAGATGCTGTTGACTTCGAAAGGGTGAAATGAAGGTATAAACGTTGCAGGATTTGAAGTTAGAACAACAATAACAACAGCAGCAGCAGTGGAGGCACAGTGGCCCGGTGGTTAGGGCAGCGGACTCGCAGTCGTAAGAACGCGGTTTCGATTCCAAGACTGGCCATTGTGAGTGTTTATTGAGCAAAAACACCTAAGCTCCACGAGGCTCTGACAGGGCAGGGTGGTGAACCCCGTTGTACTCTTTCACCACAACTTTCTCTCACTCTTTCTTCCTACTTCTATCGCAAAGCAGAGGAACGATGGTGTAACCCACTAAGGTGTGGTAAACTTTCAGACCCTAGTCTAGATTGAGATTCCTCTGTATCCAAGGATGGTTCAGCTCTCCACCCGTTAAAAGCCACCGTTTACGGAATGAGGATAACAACGTAGCTTTCGCTCCCGTGCAACCGCCAGTCTATCGCGTGTGGTGGGCGAATCTTCAAGTTGCCACACGCATTCTTAGTAGCTTAGAGTAGGCTCGAATTAAAGATTATTCTTCGTAGCTAATGGCGTAAGTCCTGATTGGAAGAAGAAGAAGAAGAAGAAGAAGAAGAAGAAGAAGAAGAAGAAGAAGAAGAAGAAGAAGAAGAAGAAGAACAAGAACAAGAACAAGAAGACAGCAGCAACCGTAGGAACAACAACAGCAAAATCATAATAATAATAACAATAATAATAATAATAATGATAGTAATTCTTTATTTGCCAAAAGTTCAAACTGATTCACTACAAAGCATATTATAATCCGGTTAGAAAAAGGATGTCTCCATAAATTTGGTGACGGTGTAAAAGTGATATACAACATATTGTGACATATGGAAGTATTTATCCAAAAGATATGCAAACAATATATATATATATATATATATATATATATATATATAGGCGCAGGCGTGGCTTTATGGGTTCAGTTCCACTGCGTCGCTCCGATCAAAGCTTTGTGAGTGGATTTGGTAGACAGAAACTGAAAGAAGTCTGTCGTGTGTATTTATATGTATATATATTTGTGTGTATGTTTGTGTCTGTGTTTGGCCCCCCACTATCACTTAACAACTGATGTTCGTCTGTATATGTTCCCCCAAAAAAACCGATCGGATAAGTACTAGGCTTACAGAGGTTAAGTTTTGGGGTCGATTTGGTTGACTAAAGGTGGTGCCCCAGCATGGTCACAGTCAAATGGTTGAAACTTTTAAAAGAGTAAAGTAATAAATATACATATATACATATATATATATATATATATATATATATATATATATATATATATATATATATATATATATATATATATATATATATATATATATATATATATATATGTATATGTGTGTGTGTGTGTATGTTTGTGTGAGTGAGCATATAAGTGTGTTTAAAATACAATGGAATAATTAAAGTGAGCTAATTCACACAGGGGTTGGAATCCGCAACCTAGAATGGGTCAGAACATCTCCCTAAATCAACAACCTTCTACCTCGATCCGTCCTGCAAACTGCGGTCGTCAAATTTGTCTGTTAGTACTTTCATATTCAGCAGAACAGTCAATCGATATAAATTTTTTAAAACTAGGGAACATAACCTCTCAGATCTGGTGTTAGCTGGTCGCTATTGATGTCTTTATAAAACGTCAGCTGGCTAGAGTCTCTTTGCACTTGCCCACCGTACATTACAATATCTGGTTCGTCATCTAACATGGCTACACATTCGACATTTAGTTCAGGATCGTCCAACAAATTCATGCCAAAATACTAGTGCTACATGGTACTGAGTGCCACATGGTGTTGAGCTCCACGTCTTATGAGACTTCCAGTCACTTGTCTGCGTCTGTTCGGATTCCTTTTTCTGGCCCACATTTTAATTCGTTTGTAGTTTCTCTTAATTATCTAGTGTCCATCTCCTCCTATTGTCGATGGATGCAGATGTAGACGATGAGGATGTATTGTCAGACGTAGTCTCAGAGGTCTCACGCTGGGTGGTGAAGAAAGTAGACTTAGTTTCTGGGTCATCTTTAGCCCCTAAGGATGGTGGCACTGAGGACGTGTCCGTTATTCTTGTTTCTTATTCCTTTACTGCCCACAAGGGGCTACATACAGATGGGTCAAACAAGGACAGACAAACGGATTAAGTCGATTATATCGACCCCAGTACGCAACTGGTACTTCATTTATTGACCCCGAAAGGGTGAAAGGCAAAGTCGACCTCGGCGGAATTTGAACTCAGAACGTAACGGCAGACGAAATACCTATTTCTTTACTACCCACAAGGGGCCAGACACAGAGAGGACAAACAAGGACAGACAAACGGATTAAGTCGATTATATCGACCCCAGTACGCAACTGGTACTTATTTAATCGACCCCGAAAGGATGAAAGGAAAAGTGAACCTCGGCGGAATTTGAACTCAGAACGTAACGGCAGACGAAATACCTATTTCTTTATTACCCACAAGGGGCTAAACACAGAGGGGACAAACAAGGACAGACATAGGTATTAAGTCGATTACATCGACCCCAGTGCGTAACTGGTACTTAATTTATCGACCCCGAAAGGATGAAAGGCAAAGTTGACCTCGGCGGAATTTGAACTCACAACGTAACGCAGACGAAATACCGCTAAGCATTTCGCCCGGCGTGCTAACGTTTCTGCCAGCTCGCCGTGTCCGTTATTCTTGTTTCTGCCCCGGCTCTTCTTAGAGCTGTAAATTTGGTTGCTCTGGAGACAGAAGATTCACCAGCAACGGTATTTACTTCTGGTGTTTTCGATGCAAAATAAGGCTTTTACTTTCTAGGATATTTCAAAAAAGCGAATGGGTAAAACCCGACGGGAACATTACATTGAGTATTAAGTATTGCAATCAATTATTTCTGAGACTAGGAGAAAGCCCTATTTAGTGAGTAACACGAATAGTAGCTACGCCAACTTCAAACCAAATAACACCACAAACATCACCTAGAGCACAACCGTGAACAGCAACAATGATAATCATTTATACTACATGGACAAGGCCAGCACTTTCTTCGGACGGGGTAAGTTGATTACATTGACCCTAGTATTGAACCTATTCTACTGACCTCGAAAAAAATTAAAAACAAAAATCGACCTCAGCGGAATTTGAACTTAGAGAAGGGTAAAATGCTGGTAAGTATTTTCTCCCGGCGCGCTCATGATTCTTCCAGTTCGCCGCCACTAAGTCAGGACTACTAATATTAGTTTCTAATTTTGGCACAAGGCCGGCAATTTCAGGATGAGGGGATAAGTCAATTACATCGACTCCAGTGTTCAACTGGTACTTATTTTATCGAACCCGAATGGATGAAAAGTAAAGTCGACATTGAATTCAGAATGTTGAGACGGACGAAATGCCACTAAAGCAGGATCGTTAGCAGGCCGGACGAAATGCTTTAGTGGCATTTCGTCCGGCATGCTAACGATCCTGCTCGCTGCCTTGGCAACAGCACTAAAAACTAACATTGACAAACTCAACAAAGGAAATATAGACAACATCAACAACATTATCACTATTACCTCCAACACTAATACGATAAATACAATACCACTAACAATGTCACTACTAACCTCAATACCAAACGACACAACGCCAACACCAACAACAGCAGTTCAAGAATTTGGACCTGGAGATCTCCATTTCCAGCGACTTCGTGGGCCACCTCCCACTGGTGTCGGGCGTCAACGAAGAGCCCTCGACTACAACAAGACGACCAAAGTTTTTTTTTCCAATATCTGGGGTCTCCCACCACTAAACCCTATACCATCACCTAATCACCCTTACCCGTCTCGTTGCTTAACAACAACAAAAGCACCAACAAGAAGAACAATAACAACAACAACAACAACGACCATAACAAGGCCAACAAGAACTACGACCAATACAAACATTAACACCATCGCCACCACCATCACTAACTCCAACATACCAGAATACCGACAGGTCCCATCCCTATTACCACCATCGTTTATTTCTAAGATAGTAAGAAACTCATGCTTTCAGAAGGGGAGAAGTGACACTCGTTAAAATCAACAACCGTATATTACTAGTAGATAGAATATCGAATTTTACACAACCTATAAAAAACAAAAAAACAAATACTGTTAGGTATATTGATATAAAACTGAATTAATGAACAAAATTGGTATATTATTATTATTATTATCATTATTATTATTATTATTATTATTATTATTATTATTATTATTATTTTCTCAGTCTTGTAATAATGAAAAGCTGATATCGGCTCTAAATCGATTTGAACTCTGATCGCTGAGATACATAACTGCAAACTTCAAGTGAGAGATAGACTACAAATTACCAATAATAATTTAGCTGATATCTCACTTTGAATTCACAGCAACATACAAATAACTATCTATCTATCTATCTATATATCTATCTATATATCTATATATCTATCTATCTATCTATCTATCTATTTATCTATCTATCTTTTACCTTTTACGATCCGTTTTGATGGTAAACCTACGCCACCTTTTTTTCTCCCCCAAAAGAAAAGCTCTACCTTGTAACTTGTCCCATCTGTGTGCAGCCCTGTGTGGCCAATAAAGAAACTTATCTATCTATCTATCTATCTATCTATCTATCTAATCACGCATTAAGATTCCTTTGTTAATATATGCGCTTTAGTTTTTCGATTTTTCTAACGTCTTTACATATCTTTTGGACGTTTTGCTGATCTCGTTTTCTCTATAGTGTGAAACTTAGCTTTCGCTGCCAAGTACTGCTGCAAATGCCACTGCATAATACCACTGCCACAAATGTGACATCTACTGTAGCTGCTGCCTTTATATTACTGCTGTTGCCGGTGCTTCTTCGGTGCTGTTCATGCTAAGAACTGCCACAGCCACTGCAGTAGCGTCTTCCGCCTTTAAACGGCCTGTGATTTCGCTTTCGCTGTTATTATATCACTCACCTGAAATACATAATATTTTTGTTATTTTTATTTCTGGCGCTGCTACTGCTGCTGTGTTTGTCGTTTATCTATAGCTCAGCTGTAATCAAGGAGATGCGTATGTAAGGCGTTCCAGCGTGACCATCCCATCTCTTATTGTCAAGAAATAGGACTACGTTATCTAGTGTAAACTTACGTTATTTTTTGTTGCTTTTTTACAAGATTGTAAGGTGTGTTTTCAAGGATATTTATAGCATTTTTAGTGACTATTTATGTTTCCTCATCCAGTGAAATTAGTAAAAAATAACATGGGAATGAGCATTTCGGCGGCCGCCCTCACAGTTAGAAATAACAGTCAGTTCTCCGTTAAATTACATTCTACCCTCCATAATGATATAAAAAGGCCACATTGGTTGTCATTCTTCTGTATATCCTGTGTTACGACTAGACATAAATCTTCGCTATAAAGCTGTCATGAATCTAAACGAAACCATGGACAACGATAACACTTGAGAGATCCTCCATGTGTTAACACCATCTGCTAAAGATAGCAGCTAAATCTCTCTAATATTGCATTGTAGAATATATTAGAAAGATAAAAAGAGACATTGGATAATGTGGTTTAATATATCCTATTATGGCTAAACGAAAGGCAGGATTGTCACGAGTAGGACGCCTTTCATAATTGATCTGTTCTATCAAGGCTGCACTACTGGGGTTAAATAATAGCCTGGACATTGCCAACCCTAAGCAACAATACTAAAAACAACAGGAAAAATTGTAACACAAACATTGATAACATCAACAGCAACGGTATTAGCACCTTCACCAACACTAACAACCAACATAATAAACATGCCAGCACCGTTAACCGCAACAATGCCCTTACTAATACTTACACTCAACGGCACCGCACGGCAATCGGCAGCCACATTGAAATAACGATTAATATCCACTAATACCAACAATACCCGCCAACATCGTCACTAGTGGAGACGCAATGGCCCAGTGGTTAGGGCAGCGGACTCTCGGTCGTAAGAACGCAGTTTCGATTCCCAGATCGGGCATTGTGTGTGTTTATTGAGCAAAAACACCTAAGCTCCACGAGGCTCTGGCGGGGTGATGGTGGTGGTGAACCCTGCTGTACTCTTTCACTACAACTTTCTCTCACTCTTTCTTTCCATGGTTAACCCACTATGGTGTGGTAAACTTTCAGACCCTAGTCTAGATTGCGAATCCTTTGTACACCAGGATGGGTCAGCTCTCCACCCGTTAAAAAACCCACTGTTTACGGAATGAGGATAACAACGTAGCTTCCGCGCCAGTGCAACCGCCAGTCGATCGTGTGTGGTGGGTAAATCTTCAAGTTGCCACACGCATTCATAGTAGCTGAGAGTAGGCTCGAATTAGAGATTATTGTTTGTGGCTAATGGCGTGAGTCCTGATTAGAAGAAGAAGAAGAAGAAGAAGAAGAAGAAGAAGAGAAGAAGAAGAAGAAGAAGATCATCGCTAATCTAAGCAATAACACCAGCACTAGTCTTAAAATCAACATTAATTCTGCGAACATTACTACAACCAACTGTCATATTACCATCATCACCGATATAAAGCCGTTGATATTAATTCCTAATTTCGTACCCCTGATGCAAACATACCTAACACATTCGAAAGAGAATCTGCGGACTCTCCAGACATGCTAGAGAGAGCGTCTAAATTTCTCTCATATCAAAACCCTTGTAGATTAAAAAGGAGACAGCTCACTTATTAGTTAATGCCGTCCTACGTAATAATCTCACAACCTTAAGAGCATCAAGTTAGATACATTTGACGTGTCTTTGATCCAAGGGTTGACCTG
>NW_021824034.1:0-2500 GCF_006345805.1 Octopus sinensis | reverse complement strand
ATATATAAACGCAAGGACATAAATATATAAGTGTGTCTATATGTGTGTGCGTGTGTGTGTGTGTGTGTATGAGTGTTCCTGTGTACATATATGTATGTATAGATAAATACATATATAAATATATATACGCAGGACATAGAGATATATATGAGCACGGGGGAACTGTACTGGAAAATGTTAATTGCCATGTTTGATTACTCTCATTCATAAAGACTATTTTTTCATTTGTTACGGTATTTTTTTCTATGCATTTTACCTCATCATTATTATTTGTAATTAGCTTCGCATCCAATGGGAATTGAACTCCAGACACTTAAGTTTAGTGTAAGATAACATCTAACTGCCTCTTCTTCGATTTATCTCTATCTCTGACACTCGTTCGCCTGATATTTGTGTGCGCGTGTGCATGCATGTATATTTTATATATAATATATATATATATATATTATATATATATATATATATATATATATATATATATATATATATATAAATACATATATAATCAAAAATTTACTGGGAAAACGAAAGGAACGAAACGAAACAACGCGAGTGCGCTCAGTCATGCAATAATATGATAAATAAAATATATGCACACATACATACATATATGTACGTACCTACATCTACATGTATATATACATGCGTATATAAATATATATACGTGAGTACAGGACACCACAAATAGACGTAGAACTCAACGAGAAACGAAAACGTAAAAACAAACAAGGAAACGGACCTTTTTTTAACAACGAAAAAAAAACAGAGTACAAGACAAACTACACAAGGAAAATTTCCCTTCATCAGCTGTCCCTAGTTCGACTCCATTATTGTTTCGAAGGTGGGGACAGAACACGACTCTTCGAACTAGTCCTTCCTACGAAAGAATTAAATAAAATTTCTTTGCAGAGGGGTAAAAACAAGGAAAGAAAAAAAATGTGACAAAAACAGGACGTAAAATCAATACAAATAAAAACAAATACAAAAAATACAGTACAAGAAGGAATAAAAACAGGAAAACAAACAATGAGGGCCTTTAAGCCTAGACGAGGACAAATTCTCGAGCGCAGGAGAAAACATGTTTACTTGTTGGAGGCCGCGAGCGAAAGGAAGTTCGTCGACCCGGCTGTGAGAGAGATGAGGAGGAGTGAGAGAGAGAGAGAGATAGAGAGGAAGGAAACCAGAGAGGGTGAAAAAAGAGAAGGAGAGAAACAAAAGAGAGAAAGACAGACAGGAAGGAAGGGAAGATCAAGCAAAGGGTTACAGAGTTTCGCATGACTGAGCGCCCTCGCGTCGTTTCGTTTTGCTTCCTTTCTGTTCTCCCAGTAAGTTTTTTATATATAATTATGACGCGAAACTCTACAGCCCTTTGCTTGACCTTCCCTTCCTTCCTGTCTCTCTTCCTCTCTTTTGTTTCTCTCCTTCTCTTTTTTTCACCCTCTCTGGTTTCCTTCCGCTCTCTCTCTCTCTCTCCTCTCTCTCTCACTCCTCCTCATCTCTCTCACAGCCGGGTCGACGAACTTCCTTTCGCTCGCGGCCTCCAACAAGTAAACATGTTTTTTCCTGCGCTCGTGAATTTTTCCTCGTCTAGGCTTAAAGGCCCTCATTGTTTGTTTTCCTGTTTTTATTCCTTCTTGTACTGTATTTTTTGTATTTGTATTTTTTGTATTTGTTTTTATTTGTATTGATTTTACGTTCTGTTTTTGTCACATTTTTTTTCTTTCCTTGTTTTTACCACTCTGCAAAGGAATTTATTTAATTCTTTCGCAGGAAGGACTAGTTCGACGAGTCATGTTCTGTCTTCACCTTCGAAACACGCATGGAGTCGAACTAGGGACAGCTGATGAAGGGGAGTTTTTCTTGTGTAGTTTGTCTTGTACTCTGTTTTTTTTTTCGTTGTTAAAAAAGGTCCGTTTCCTTGTTTGTTTTTACGTTTTCGTTTCTCGTTGAGTTCTACGTCTATTTGTGGTGTCCTGTACTCACGTATATATATTTATATATGCATGTATATATACATGTAGATGTGGGTACGTACATATATGTATGCATATATTTTATTTATCATATTATACATATATATATATATATATATATATATATATATATATATATATATATATACTATAATATATATATAATATATATATATATATACACATATGCATAATATATATATATAATGTAATTTTATATATACATGCATATATGTATATATATTATATATACATACATACATATATACATACATATATATATACATACATATATACTGATGGCTAGCAATCTACAGGTGCGGAATAAGTCGATTACATCGTCCCATGTGCTCACTGATTCTTTATGTGTGTGTGTGTGTGTGTGTGTTGAGTCAGCGAGGAAGAATGGGAGAGAGAGAGAGAAAGAAACATTGAGAAAGAGCGTGAGAAATATTTGGATATATTATGCAATTATACGTTTGAATCCATTACAGTTCGTTCTGGTCAGCATCATAAATATAGCGCCT
>NW_021824033.1:0-15000 GCF_006345805.1 Octopus sinensis | reverse complement strand
AGGCAATCTTATTGATTTCGAATTTTGGCACAAGGCCAGCAACTTCAAGGGGAGGGAATAAGTCGATTACATCGACTGCAGTGCTCAAGTGATATTTATTTTATCGACCCCGAAAAGATGAAAGGCAAAGTCGACCTCGGTGGCATTTGAACTCGGAACGTAAAGACGGACGAAACGAATGTAAGCATTCTGCCTGGGGTGCTAACGATTCCTTCAGTTCAACGCCTTATAGCAGTGCTTTTCAAACTTTTTGCTGGAGCGGAACCCCAAGGAAACATTCCACTGGCTCGAGGAACCCCTGTGCAATAATTTAATAGTCTTATGCACACATATCTGCACAGGAGACTTAAAAATTACTGCCGATTTTAGCAGTTTTGTAACTTCTTACGGAACCCCTGGACTGTACTGGCGGAACCCTAAGGTTCCGCGGAACCTTGGTTGAAAACCACTGCCTTATAGTATTATCTTATTGCGAATGGATTAACTGGGGTTGCAAAGATGTTGGGACTTCTGCTGGCATCACATCAAATAGGGTTTCAACAACTACAGTACCTGTTAGAGATTTTGATTTTATAAATCTTGAATTCTCTTTTGATATTGATCCCAAAGATTAAAAGACACACACACACAACACACACACACACACACAATTAACTGCGGTAACTTTACTAATAACAAAATAGTGGAGATTATAGTACATAAAGAAATGGAGCTGATATTGCGAGGAGTGAACGGTGAGACAATTTAAAATCAAGCGTTGACGATTTTAACAATTATAAAAGTATTGGCGGATCCTCTGTATTCAATGCCATAGCTCGAGCAAAACGTGCTAAGATTACAGTAATTTCACTTGGGCGTTGAGGCTGACGTTGATGGACGTCACAAATCTAAACATACAGGAATAAGAAAATATATATACAATAGACAGACAGACAGACAGACAGACAGGCGGGCAGACAGACAGACAGACAGACAGACAGACAGACTGACAGACAGACAGACAGACAGACAGATAGATAGATAGATAGATAGATAGATAGATAGATAGATAGATAGATAGATAGATAGATAGATAGATAGATAGATAAATAGACAGACTGGCAGACAGACAAATAGATTGACAGATAGACAGAAAGATAGACAGGTAGACAGATAGATAAAAAGAGAGATAGAGTGACAGACGGACAGACAGACAGATAGACAGACAGACAGAGAGAAAGCAGTCAGGCATGCTGGTAGATGGACAGAAGACAGACAGACAGACAGACAGATTTAGATAGATAGATAGATAGATAGATAGATAGATAGATAGATAGATAGATAGATAGATAGATAGATAGATAGATAGATAGATAGATAGATAGACAGACTGGCAGACAGACAAATAGATTGACAGATAGACAGAAAGATAGACAGGTAGACAGATAGATAAAAAGAGAGATAGAGTGACAGACGGACAGACAGACAGATAGACAGACAGACAGAGAGATAAGCAGTCAGGCATGCTGGTAGATGGACAGAAGACAGACAGACAGACAGACAGATTTATAGATAGATAGATAGATAGATAGATAGATAGATAGATAGATAGATAGACAGACAGACAGATAGATAGATAGATAGATAGATAGATAGATAGATAGCTAGATAGATAGATAGATAGATAGATAGATAGATAGATAGATAGAGACAGACAACAGACAGACAGATAGATAGATAGATAGAAGATAGATAGATAGATAGATAGACAGACTGGCAGACAGACAAATAGATTGACAGATAGACAGAAAGATAGACAGGTAGACAGATAGATAAAAAGAGAGATAGAGTGACAGACGGACAGACAGACAGATAGACAGACAGACAGAGAGATAAGCAGTCAGGCATGCTGGTAGATGGACAGAAGACAGACAGACAGACAGACAGATTTATAGATAGATAGATAGATAGATAGATAGATAGATAGATAGACAGACAGATAGATAGATAGATAGATAGATAGATAGATAGATAGATAGATAGATAGATAGATAGATAGATAGATAGATAGATAGATAGACAGACAGACATACAGACAGACAGATAGATAGATAGATAGATAGATAGATAGATAGATAGATAGATAGATAGATAGATAGATAGACAGGCAAGACGTATTTCTTAGTTATTTCAGAATAAAGACCTGTGCTCTACTCAATAAATAAAGATTTAAACAGAATACACAGTCGTGTCTCTATAACAACATGTCTGAAATAAGAGCTCCTCCCTAATCACACACACACACACACATTCATCAGTGTTCATTTGTCCGTCTGTGTGTGTGTGTGTGTGTGTGTGGTTCACTATTGTTTACTATTCTGTGTTCACAGGTCAGTTAAAGCTAGAGGTTTGACAGCTCAAAATATGCTTCTGACATTTTCGCACATTAAGAGCGGAATGAACTTTACAAGGACGTCTTCTCGTTCGTGTTTTTTCTGTTGTTTTACTGTGATCTTCCTGGAAAAAAAAGACAAGACCACGAATAACGTGAATGTTGTACATGTGTATGTGTGTAGGAGAGAGAAAGAGCGAGAGCGAGAGAGAGAGACAGAGACAGAGAGCGAGAGAGAGACAGAGACAGAGAGCGAGAGAGAGAGAGAGATGCTGTTGTTGTTTGGAAAAACAAAGCAAGGTGAAAAAATAAAAAAAATAATTCAGTGCATTGATGCAAAAGCGTGTGCATTTATTAAAAAAAAATATATTGACACAAAATTAGTCTCGTTTCTTTCTCTTAGAATTTGACAAATTCTCTAGAGAAGAAAAAGAGACTTGTTTCGTAAATGTCAGCTTAACACACATAACATACATACATACATTCATACTTATATATGTGTGTGTGAGGACCTGTGTGTGTGTATGAGAGAGAACGTGTGTGTATGAGTGCACACACATACGCATGCACACACAAGTGTCCCTTATCTTTTACTTGTTTCGGTCATTAGACTGCGGTCATGCTGGAGCACTGTCTTTTAGTCGAAGAAATCGACCCCGGGACTTATTCTTTGTAAGTCTAGTACTTATTCTATCGGTCTCTTTTGCCGAAGCGCTAAGTTTCGGGGACATAAACAAACCAATATCGGTTGTCAAGCGATGGCGGGGGGGACAAACACAGATACACAGACACACACACACACGCGCACACACACACACACGCACACACACACACACACATCGGTGCACTAGTATGGTCATAGCCTTTGGGCTGAAACGAATAATAATAATAATCATTTCTACTATATGCGTGAAAATTTGGGGGAGAGGGCCAGTCGAGTAAATCGACCCCAGTGCGTAACTGGTACTTAATTTATCGACTTCGAAAGGATGCAAGGCAAAGTCGACCTCGACGGAATATATACATATATATATACACACGTTATTTTGAGAAATATTGAATCCGTCTTGGAAAATTCATTACAATGTCTTCAGGAAATATGAGTGAGACTCGTGGGATATGCTACACGACATTGTGAGACTCACATTTTCTGTGGAGTCACGCGGAGTCCAATGTCTTGTAGTGTATTGTGGGCTGATGCGATGTAGTGCTGCGTGGAGTAACCTCGTGTAATATAGTACAGTATTGTGTGGTAGGCTCGCATGTAGCGACAAAGCCTGGTCAACAGAGTGATGAACGGGCGCCGATCGTTGAAGCTCGTAATTCCAACCATTGAGGAGAAGCAACAAGGAGAGTTCTAAGGAGGACATGACAAGTGTCAACCAGCTTCGCCTACAGCAGATGTTATCGTTACCGCTGTGCGTGTTGTGTTATTTGGGTGACGTAGTATAGTGGTCTGTTGTGTAGTGTTTGTGTATGCTGTGTTGTGAAAATAAAAGGGCACAGTGCCTCAGTGTTCCCTCAGTGTTCCCTTGCCACGGAATACAAGGCCCTCTACTGCATGCACATCAAGGCCCTGACACGAGCCCGACTTCGTCATCTGTGCTTCATCTATCATATCTGATGGTGGAATTGTATTCCTGATGTAGAGGTCCTGCGCCACACTGGCGTAGTTTGTGTGGAAGCACTCATTATCTCATCGCAGCTGTAGTGAGCAGGAATTGTTTGCAGGATGGAGGGCAAGAGGAGCCGTGATGGCCAGAGGTTACGATACAGGGATATGCTGAAGAGACATGAAGAACTCCAGCATCTCCCCTAAATACCTGTGAGGAGAAGGCTCTGTGACGCGATGAATGGCACCAATCACTGAAGTTAGTAATTCCAGCCATTGAGGAGAAACAACAGAGGGAACGTGAAAGAGCACCTGCGAGGTATCACTTCACTGTAGCGTTAAGAAGCTTCACCTGAAGCAGATGCCATCCTGCTGCAGATCAAAACCTGGCCTTGAAGCTCATATGCGAGCCTTCCAGAGATTATTACTGAACAAGAACAATCAATGTTGACCTACGATGGACAGCCGAAGAAATAATGAAATAATGAAAATGCACTGTTCCGTGATAGAAAGATCAACAACAAAATACTCCATCTAGTGAGAGAAATATTATTTATTTAAAGGAGACAGTACATGTCTTTAAGTGATACTGATAGTTTCATTTCCACACTAATAAAGAAGTTTATGCGGTGTGGTATGATGCGATATGTGGTGTAATAGCCTGATGTGCTTTGGTGCTGTGTTGTGAGATTGCAAAGCTCGGTTGTGGTACAAAACAATGTAATTTGATGTGGTGAAGTATTGCGTAATGTACGTAGATGTTGTATAGCCATAAATCAGCTTTAACCTAGCAGACTTATGATCAAATGTATTTCACACAAGCTTAACTTTTCTCTAGAAGGAATATACTCCTGACTTCATGGGGGCCAAGTGGAAGCTTCCGCACTGGTTGCGAAATTTTATATGATTAAAATCAGTTCTCTATTCTATTCGGCTGAATCTAAATTCTTTCTCTTCCCTCCCCCCCTCTCTCTCTGGCTGGTTGTCTCTCTCTCTCTCTCTCTCTCCATCGTCTCTCCCTTCCTTCCTCCTACTGACACAAATAGACTGCTTAGTTCGTTGATACAATTTTAAAGGATCGGAGGCGAGAGAACAATGGGCAGCTGTTCCATTGATGAATGGGAGAATAGACAGAATGACAGAATGAAAACACGAGAGAATGGATGAATGGATGAATAATAGGACAGATGAATAATAGTATTGGAACAGATCGCAGAAAAACGTTAGAGTGGATCTGAATGGATTGGGTGGGTCTCTCAGAAAATAGCAATCACTTAGATTTAGACAAGGGCTGTAGAATTAAGCTACCGTTCTGTGTAATGACACCATCACCTGCTCCTTGAGCGCCTGTGACGAAGTCTACTCGAGCAAAGCCGATTGAAAGCATTGATTATTCGGACAGTCGCCTGGGGTGCACGTGCTTGGGAGTGCCACGTCATGTTTGGTATCTTCCCATATTCAAGGAAAGGAAATGGGAAAATAATGCGAGTTTCAATTCCAATATCGTTCAGTCTTTTAGGCAGCAATTTTGGGTGTTGTGCCAAGCGGAGTAATTACTACAGGAATAATTATTGTCTTATTCTTCTTCAATCTTCTCGTTTCTCTAGCTAGATTCTCATATTTCTCATTTTTTTTTCAATTTCTTGGGTATCGACTCAGCTATCATAGGCAATTGCAATGTCTATGATCTCATACTGTTTTACCATGTTCTCTATGACCATATCTGGTCTTCTTGTCATTATATTACGACCAGGCTTAATGAGAAAGTCCCACAAGATCCGGCAGTTCTCATTTTCTATCAAAGCCTTTGCTTCGTGTTCATACCAGTCTTCTGTTATTGTGGCCCCACACTTGGCTAACATCCTCTCGAAATGCACTGTTTTCCCTACATAGTCATGCCCGCGCCTATACTCCTTTTGTGCTATTATGCTGCACACGCTCAAGAGATGAGTGATGTATGTGTGTGTGTGTATATATTGTTATACATGGGGATGGTTATCTTTTGCCAATTGAACATTCGCACTATTTATTTGATCTTTTTCTTCTTCTTATTATTATTTATTATTCTTCTTCTTATTATTATTATTGTTGTTGTTGTTATTGTTGTTGTTGTTGTTGTTGTTGTTGTTCTTCTTCTTCTTCTCCTCCTCCTCCTCCTCCTCCTTCTTGTTCTTCGCCTCTGCCTCTCCTCCTCCTCCTCCCTCCTTCTCCTTCTTGTTCTTCGCCTCTGCCTCTCCTCCTCCTCCTCCTCCTTCATCTGTTTGACTTTTGCTTTGTAATTTGTACAAGTTGACTCCAAGTCTCGCCCAGCAATTTAGAAGTTCAAGTTGGTGTTATGACTAAGATGCCATACATTTGGTTTTGCACAAAATATTGCTTTAGATAATGTCTAAGAAAACATTCGAAAATTATAAGTTTGTTTTAAAATTTGGTATAACATAGACAGTATTTTACATGGGATACGGGCACTATTTTTTGAATTTCTATCATTTATGGATTTCCTAGTATCTGAGCTGGGTATCAATCAGCCTCTTTTGCTCCTTATTATTATTATTATTATTATTATTATTATTATTATTATTATTATTATTATTATTATTATTATTATTATCATCATTCAGTAGTTTTATTTTTATAGCGTGCTTTCACTTCACTACCGAGCACAGCTCTGTGTGCCTTGGGTATGTGCTGTGATTTGTTGTGATGCTCTGATGGTTATGTATGGAAGTGTTCTGCGTAGGATGTGTGCCAGTGCCAAGTAGTACAATTTTCTGTATGTTATACGTGTTTGTAAGTCCTGGTGTTTTTGTTATGTTTTTGTCTGAAATTATTATTATTATTATTATTATTATTATTATTATTATTATTATTATTATTATTATTATTATTATATTATTATTATCATCATCATTATTATTATTATCATATTATTATTATTATTATTATTATTATTATTATTATTATCATCATCATCATCATCATCATTATATTATTGTTATTATTATTATTATGTTATTATCATTATTATTATTATTATTATTATTATTATTATATTATTATTATTATTATTCCAGAAATTAAGTCGGCTGCTTCCCAGGAAAAATATTTTATGAAAAATATAGAAAAATATACAAACTAAGCTCAAATGTAAAATGTAAGAGACGCCTGAGGCGAGAGCTAGTATTTCATTGTCACGTGATTATTTTCCATTAACCATCGGGTTACCTCCCCTTACTTTTTCTATTATTTCTCCTTCGTAGTTGGTGGTGTGTATGTTTCTTCGGTCATAATTCCTCCTCCGTCTACACTTTCCTATCTTCCCAGTTCCAAATCTCCATCAGCGCTGTCCTGTTCTGTTTTCTACAAGATTTAAGAAGAATCTTACATATATCATACTTAACGTCAGTTTCTCCTTCTTCTCCTACACTTATTTTTTTTTCTTCCTGTTTCTGTCGTCTGCTTGTATATTTTCTCTGAGTTTTCAGTGAAACGTTTGACCCATTGTTGACCAGTGGAAAGGAAATCCTTTTGTTACCGTGTTTTTCTTTCTGTTTCTTCAATACAGTTCGTAATACAGAGCTGACATGAGGGCTGGCTAGTGGGTCGGCCGGCTGGCTGGCTGACTGGCTGATTAATTGTGGAGAGAAGGAAATGTTGGGACAGCTTCATTCCATCTTACAGTAATTATTGTTCAGTGTCTGAATTTTGGCCATCCACCACTCTAGAAGAAGAGACGGAGAGAGACAGAAAGACAGAGACAGAGAGAGACAGAAAGAGAAATAGAGCGAGGGAGGGAAAGAAACAGAGAAATGAATAGAGAGAGAGAGAGAGAGAGAGATAATGGAACTGATGCCAAGAGGTCCTTTCAACCCATCACAAAAACACTTTTCTATCAACTCCTCTCTCTTTCGTCTCTCCCACTTTCTCTCCCTTCCTTTCTCTCTCTCTCTCCTTCACTTTTACAGCCCCTCTCCTCCCGTTGGCCAGAACAATTCCATACTCGCAATTACAAAGAATTACAGACTCACTATCAGACGTTGATAATTAGCTCTAACAACAACAATAATAGTTACAATAGCAATAATGCCAAAGCTAACAATAGCAAAAATAACAATAAGAACAACAGCAACAACAACAACAAAAACAATAATAAATTGTTTTCTTTATTAACAACTAAGGGTTCACAAAAAACATTGGTGATGGTACAGAATAATACAATGTGAGTAAAAAAGTAAAAAAAAACAGTAATATAGAATTATAACAGTGAATAATTATCCAGAAGAGGGAGACTTGCTATGGCTGCTCGAGGAGACCTCACTATACTACGGTCATCCTGACCACTAGGGCAAGTGCTTTCTTCAAATCGTCCTCCTTCGACCTACAGGCGCATGTTTGGACCATTTTTCCAAGATTCACCCATTTTTTAATAAAATTGCTGGGAGACAACATTCCCCTCTCTACTTTCACTTTCGTTTTCAGGTGAAAATTTGAATTTCAATTTAGTCCACTACGCTATCTCTTTTGCTAAATGCCACCAGACACAGAAACACTGGCTTCCTTTCCCGGTCAAGGGAAGGAGACGAAGCGATCTTCACACTGGACTCAGCCGAGAGCCGGGTCCGTCCTACAGATGACAGCAGATTTTCGACATAAACCCACAGGTCAGCAATGATCAGGCGCTAGATAAGAGCGTGCAGACCAATTTCGTCGCTCTGCGCGCATCTGGGGCAAACCATTAACAATCGGGTTATTTCTTTCTAAAATAGGCACAAGAACTAAAATTCTAGATGGAATGTATATCGTCGATTATGTTTAACCCCAGCGCTCATTACGAGCCTGAAAAGATGATGCGCAGCCTTCGACTTTTTCTCACCAAAAGGGATTTTCAACACAATATTTACATGCTATTATTTACCTTCAATATTGTTGAAACAAAAGTAAATAAATAAAAAAATTTTTACGGAAACTTACAACTTAAAAATAATTTAAAAGAGCATTAAAATATTGTCTATTTAAAAAAAGCTAAATACAGTACAAACAACTTACGATTTTGAAATCATATTCAGTTAAAAATATTTATAAATGATTAAAATATTGCGTACGACAAAAACTTGACGTTTTTTTTTTATCTTAGAGAGCGCGAAAACTTTGTGTGTGTATATGTTACAGATAGCGGACGTGTGTTTATATTGATTGACACACCATGACATTCATTATATGTGTGTGTATCCTGTACGTGTTGACGTCACGGAAGCCATGATTCTTTTTTCTTCAAGAAATAACAAACAAAAATTGTGTTCAGTCGTCTTCATTAATAAATATAAGTCCAGATACCACAAAAATTTGTACCGTACTGCCGAAGGTATGTATGAAAATAAATGTGCAAAAAAAAAATTAAGATAAAATATACTATTTCTGAGATATTTCGGGCACAGACAAATATCCGCAGAGTTTTAGTATTAAGTTATTTACATATATATATATATGTACATATATATATATATATATACATATATATATATGTACATATATATATATATGCACGAGCTCTGGCCATGCTGGGGCACTGCCATTTGGTGTTGCTGCATAATTTTACTTCACGAATGCTTTTTAGGAATTGACATTTGGTGCATGAGAGAGTTTGATGCAGCTGCACTCATCTGCACTCCTGCCGCGAAGCTGGTTCGTCTGAGACACTTGCTATATATATATATACATATATATATGTATATATATATATTTTTTTTTTTCCTAGTTTCAGCTATTATATATATATATATATATATATATATATATAATTAGTGGATGGAATTGTACAGAATTCCTTTTATTACATTCTACACATGTTTCAAAGTTTGGAAAATTTGGAAAATTGTGGCCTTTCAAACATGTGTAGAATGTAATAAAAGGAATTCTGTACAATCTTCGTTCAACTCCATTTCTTCCATTCACTAATTATATTAAACTTCAATTATCCGCACCAACGCACGGTTGCAACACCATATGGTCTTATCTCCAACCGTGTTTTTTCTGCTGTGATTTTTGCTACCCAGATATCGGTTAAACTTTTGAATAATCCGTAAAAGAAAATTCATCTTTCCATTTCAACAAATATATATATATATATATATATATATATATATATATATATATATATATATATATATATATATATATATATATTATATACATATATATACATATATATACAAACATATATAGTTTTTTCACTTTTTACTATTTTATATATATATATATATATACATATACATATATGTACATACATATACATATATATGTGTGGGTGTGCATTAGTCTCACCACACCACTGAATAACCGATGTTGGTGTGTTTATGTCTCCTTAACATAACGGTTCGGCACAAAAGACCGATAGAATAAATACCAGGCTTAAAAAAGAATGTATTCGTGTCGTTCGTTCGACTAAACATTATTGAAGGGGCTGCCTCAGGATGGCCGCAGTCTAATGACTGAATTAAGCAAAAAAGATAAAAGATAAAAGATGCGCGCGCGCGCGTGTGTGTGTGTTTATAAAGAAGGAGATAGAAGGGATTGTCATGACTAGAACGCTTTTGTTCACAGATCAGAGCTGACTGGGTTAATCAACAACTCAATGGTAAAAAAAAAACGCATATTTCTAAGAACAAAAAGAAAGACTATATTGCTTTAGTTGTTCACAACCCATATCAATTTTATTCTGTCTGTCTGTTTGTCTGTCCGTCTCACTTTTCTCTTTCTTCATCTGCCGAAGGACAAACACCCGAAGCGTTAGGTTTATGAGTTTACGCACCGATTAAATTGATCGATCTCTGCCATCGAACTTTTTTCCTATGTTATTTATGTTTTGTTCTTTTTTCTTATTTGCTTTTTTCTTTCTTTTTTTTTTGTATTTTTGTTAGTAATAAATAATAAATAAAACAATTAAAGTTTTGATTGGTTCCCCAGTCTATTCTTAATTGAATGTAATTAGTTTCAGGTTTGATTTGTCTTGTGCTTAAAGCAAGACGTGAGGAACATGGGTGGGAGAGGAGAGAAAAAGAAAGAAAGAAAGAAAGAAAAAATGAAAGCAGGAATGAAAGGAATATATAAATAGCAGGCGTGGCAGTGGTAAGAAGCTTAGTTCCCAACTACATGGTTCTGGGTACAGTCCCATTGCAGGGCACCCGTGGCCTGCGTCTTTACTATAGCCTCGGCCTCCTGACCTAAGACTAGTTTGTGGATTTGGTTGACAAATCTGAAAGAAACCAGTCGTATATATATATATATATATATATATATATATATTATATATATATAATATATTTACCTCTCTTTTTCCTTCCTTTCTCTCTCTTTTTATTTCTGTGTTCCTTTCTGTCGAAGAGCGTAGGCTCGAAACATAAGAGAATTTCTCACTTCCCGAGCATTAAACTAATACATCTGTTTGTTGTTTACATACCCGTCTTCGTTCTTTATTTTGTTTGTTTTGTAAATTCCAACTATATATATATATATATATATATATATATATACGTACATACGTGTGTGTGTGTGTGCGTGTGTGCGTGTGTGTGTGTGTGTATGAGCGCGCGTGTGCGTGTGTGTGTGCCTTTGCGTCTGTCTTTGTCCCCCATAACCACCTGACAACCGGTCCTAGTGTGTTTATGTCCCCGTAACTTAGCGGTTCAGCAAAAAAAAAAAACGATAGAATAATTACCAAGCTTAAAGAAATAAACACTGGGGTTGATTTATTCCACTAAAGAAGTTTCCAAGGCGTGGCCCCAGCATGGCCGCAATCTAATGACTGAAACAAGTAAAACAATAAAAAATAAAATAAGTTAATAAAAGAAGAAAATTAGAAAAAGCGTAAAAGTGGGGCCTGGGTGGAGTTTAGGGGACGGTAAGATGGCGGTGGACTCGCATGGGATCAAAGGAACCCTATTATTTCAGGCTTCAGTAAAACAGAAAGGGATTCAGTATTGCAATAAACTACCACCAGATGGCAGTACTCAAGGTTTCTTCAATAGAAACACTTCATTCTTTGAGGTTCTAGATTGAATCATGTTGGAATTGGTTGCAGGAATATCTGGAATAATATCTGTGGGGTAGTGTTATCTGTAAAGAGAGGAAGTGGCATTCTAAGTGCACTTCACTGTGCCAGCACACGTATTGAACACACATCCCGGAGTTTAGAAACGCTGTGCGCTTACCTCGTTGGACAGACATACAACAGCGAGCACAGACTAGCCGGCATATATATAGATCCCCGTGTGTGTGTGTGAGTGTGTGTGTGTGTGTGTGTGTGTGTGTGGTGTGTGTGTGTGTTTGTGTGTGTGTGTGTGCATGTGCGTGTGTATCCGTTGTAAATAAAATTATAAGCCTTCACCGTATTAGGGAGTATAAGACCCCATATTAGGGCGTGTAAGACCCCCATAACGGGAGAAAATGGGCATTATATATGTGTGCATATTTGCGTGTGTGTGTATACATACACACACACATACACACACATATATATATGCATACGGATATGTGTGTGTACGTGTGTGCACGTGTTTGTATATACTGGTACAAGACATTGTAGATCTTTAGTTGGGCTAAAATGTCACATTCGATCACAGCCCCAGTAACAGTTAAGCTTCGTGCAATGGCCATACTCGATAACGGGGGGGGGGCAGCCATAATGTATGTATGTATGCATTCATGCATGTATGTATGTATGTATGTATGTATGTATGTATGTATGTATGTATGTATGTATGTATGTGTGTATGTATGTATGTATGTATGTATGTAGGTATGTGTGTATGTATGTATGTATGTATGTATGTATGTATGTATGTATGTATGCGTGTATGTGTGTATGTATGTATGTATGTATGTATGTATGTATGTATGTATATATGTATGTATGCGTGTATGTGTGTATGTATGTATGTATGTATGTATGCGTGTATGTGTGTATGTATGTATGTATGTATGTATGTATGTATGTATGCGTGAGCGTCTGTTTGAGTGCATACATGTAGGTATGTATGTTAATGATATATTAAAACCCTAGCTTTGACAGTAAAGACGAAGGGGATATTGAATAGGGGATGCACAATGTATCGACTTTAAAGGTGAATACTTTTCCTCTTCACTTGTGTTGAACGCCACGGCGGTCATCAGGTGAAGAGTTCACCAGATCACCCACACATCCACCCACTCGCACATCCACCCATACACGTGTGTCTGCATTGTCGCGTACGATCCGTATCGTAGAAGAAGAAGAAGAAGAAGAAGAAGAAGAAGAAGAAGAAGAAGAAGAAGAACACAGGAGCACTTATTGTGCTAAGTCTGCTCCCTTGCCTGCCATCTTCACCTCTTACCTCTACCTCTTACACCTGTCATTTACCTTGATAAATGTACTACCTGACTTATAAGTATTATCTCGCTGATACCCCATTCCATCACGCACCAAATATTAGTCTTTAGTTGGTTTTTACCTATATCCTCTTATATGTGCGTGTGTGTTGTCGTTATTGTTGTTGTTATTGTTGGTGGTGGTGGTGGTCATGTTGTTATTGTAATTGTTGTTGTTCAGGTTAACCCTTATCGAGCAGGTGTTCTAGCCGGAAGACCACCTTGTATTTTTGTCCGACAGTGTATCTAGCTAGACTCTACATTGTGTAATATGTCCTACCTTCGTTCACGTCGCTACCGATGTGATATGGCAAAGAACTTCGCTGTACTTTCTAGCAAATCTGGAAACTCCTTTTTTGAGCTGCCTTCCTGGATATAAAGTAACTTATTGAATAAAATAACAGTCATGTATTTCTTTTTTTCGTTTATTCTTTTATATGTTTCAGTCATATGACTGCGGCCATGCTGGAGCACCGCCTTTTAGTCGAGCAAATCGACCCCGGGACTTATTCTCTGTAAGCCTAGTACTTATTCTATCGGTCTCTCTTGCCGAACCGCTAAGTGACGGGGACACAAACACTCCAGCATCGGTTGTCAAGCGATGTTGTGGGGGGTACGAACACACACACACACACACACACACACACATATATATATATATACCGTGCTAACGATTCTGCCAGCTCGCCACTTCTACACAGTTTCCGTCTGTCAAATTCCCTCATAGACATTGGTCGACCCAGGGCTATAGTAGTAGAAGACCCTTGCCCAAGGTGACGCGAAGTGCGACTAAACCCGAAACCACACGTTTGCAAAGCGGGCTTCTTAACCCCAATGTCTTTCGTTATTTTAATGAAGCTCAACTTGAGTCATGTTCTGGGTAGCTTGTATGCAACATTCTGAGTGAATCAACATCACCGGATCAACTGAAGATTCTTAGTAATTTATCTAAAATAAAGCGAATTCATGTGATTGTAATTATTTCGGGTATTTATAAAGCCAGGCAAAACCGGATACAGCTGCAAGTATTCTTATAAGGCATCCTAAAAGTGAATGGGATTATAATAGAAAACTAACTTTCCATTTCGTTCTCCTGGGGGCCGATAAAAATCAACTACTATTCAAATTACTGATACAAATTTAATATTTCTATACAGCGAAACTGTGGAGGCACATGGCCTAGTGGTTAGAGCAGCGGACTCGCAGTCGAGGGATCGCGGGTTCGAATCTCAGACCGGGCAATGTGTGTGTGTTTACGAGCAAAATGTCTAAGCTCCGCGCGACTCCGGCAGAAGGTAATGGCGAATGTCTGCTGACTCTCTCGCCAGAACTTTCTCTCACTCTTGCAGCTTACCTGCGACGGACCGGCGTCCCGTCCAGGTGGGGATTCCGTCCACCAATCTTTGGGGGCCTTGCAAGAAGTCCCAGAACGTTGACCTTTATTTATAATACATCCACATTTGTACTTTTCGCGAGCACTCCCACATTTGTGGCTTAACATCCAACTCCTTCATTTTTGCAGTTTTTAGACCAACACTTCCACATTTGCATACTTGCACATTTCCACATTAGTTTTTAGTCTCACACATTCATTTGTGAATTTTCCACCCTCACT
>NW_021824032.1:10000-20150 GCF_006345805.1 Octopus sinensis | reverse complement strand
TCATCATCATCATCATCACCATCACCATCATCACCATCATCATCATCATCATCATCAACATCATCATCATCATCATTATCACCATCATCATCACCATCATCATCACCATCATCATCATCATCATCATCACATCGCTATAATCATCACATCATCATCATCATCAATCATCATCATCATCATCATCAACATCATCACATCATCACCATCATCATCACCATCATCATCATCATCATCACATCATCATCATCATCATATCCTATAATCATCATCAATCATCATCGCTATAATCATCATCATCATCATCATCATCATCACTCATCATCATCATCATCATCATCGCTATAATCAATCATCATCATCATCATCATCATCATCATCATCATCATCATCATCATCATCATTATCATCATCACCATCACCATCATCACCATCATCATCATCATCATCATCAACATCATCATCATCATCAACATCATCATCATCATCACCATCACCATCATCATCATCATTATCACCATCATCATCACCATCATCATCACCATCATCATCATCATCACCATCATCATCATCATCATCATCATCATCATCATCACCATCACCATCATCATCATCATTATCACCATCATCATCACCATCATCATCATCATCATCATCATCATCACCATCATCATCATCATCAACATCATCATCATCATCACCATCATCATCATCATCATTATCACCATCATCATCACCATCATCATCACCATCATCATCATCATCATCATCATCATCGCTATAATCATCATCATCATCATCATCATCATCATCATCATCATCATCATCATCATCTCATCATTACCATCATCATCACTATCACACCACGAACATCACCACGGCCACCTTCACCGTTATTATGCTCATCAGCATCATCAGCATCATAATCATTGAGGCAACTCGCTCTCAGAATCTTTAGAGCGTCAGTGGAAAAAAAAAACAAACAAAAATTCAGTATGGCAGCCATTTTCTTTCGGTCCATTAACTTGTGAGTGTCGATAACGACCAGGTCAGCTTTACGCTTCATCCAGTTTTGTATTTCCTGAAATAAAAGTACGAATTCAACACCAGGCAAGATGTACTCAAATAACCCCTACTCCCCCTAATTTTACGGACGTTGCGCCAAATTTTGAAACCATAATTACGATTATTATTATATTCTTTATTATTATTATTGGCGGAATCGTTAGCACACGGGATCGATAAATTAAGTATCAGTGAAACCCTGCGATCGTTCTGATCGACTCATCCCCCTCAACAAAACTTGCCCCTGTGGCAAAATCTGAAACTTATTATTATTATTATTATTATTAGTAGTAGTAGTAGTAGTAGTAGTAGTAGTAGTAATATTGAGTGAGAGAGCAGTGTATGCCATCAAAGTGACACTGGGGTAAAATATACGAGACCCAGTATAACCATCATGACTACCCGTCAGATAAAGGTACACCAGGCACATGCATCACAACCATATGTGCGCGACATGGTGATTTCATATCAAGATAAACAGCACATGACCTTGCAGGTGGGGCCCCGTTAGAATTTTCTTCTGGCCGAGTAGTCCATCCCGCTCAAAGGGTCCTTGAATAAGGGGTTGTTTAATGATGTTTAACGAGACACCCATGTTTCCAGAGGTGAATTATTCAAACCCCAAAGAATCCCTCTCAACACATGTCTATGATGCTCCCCCACTACTTCTGCTCGTGATCAGAGATGCACATATCGTCAGCCACCAACGGACATGGTCAACTGCTTAAGGTCAAGCAACTGACAAGTAAATCTGTGGTATTGAGCAGAATACTGGCTGTAGCCCTATTATTATCATCGTTGTTGTTGTTGTCGCAGTATTTGCTGTTGTTGTTGTTGTTATTAACTTTATAATATAAAATTGGTCTCATCGAGGAATGAAGGACATCAGTCATAGAGAACTGTTATTCTCTGTAACAATCGAAGAAATATTTCGGTGGTTAACAAGCTCGCTTGACATCCACGTGGTTTTGGGTTCATTCCTACAGCCTAGCACCTTCAACGATAGCCCTGAGCTGAGCAATGCCTTGTGAGTGAAATTGGTAAACGGGAAAAACTGTGTGGATGTGTGTGTCTTTGTGTCAGTGTTTGTTATTTGTTAGGTTGACAACCATATCCTGAGCCCCCCCCCCATGTTTAAGTCTTTAATATTTAAATTAGCTATATTATCAAGCCAAAATATTCTGCCCGCGTTGTCTTCAAACTGATCAGATCCGGACTCTTACACCTACCGTAAAACGTCATTCTAACAATCACATCATCGATATCTCAAAGCTATGAGAAACTTCATGAGCAATTCAAAATCACGTGATCATCCTGACAATTGGGCGTAGTTATACATCGCTGGTCACGTTGCGTTTTGAATCGCGTTAGCTCTCCAATGATGCCACCCGGTTGGCCAGGCGAGCAGGCCAACATTTCCCCCCTGATCAGAAGGCTAACTCGTCGGAAGAGTTACCCATGTGCAGTTGAGTGGCCTGAATAACGTAAAATGACCCGTTTTTGCTCAGGAACAAAACGCACCGCCCGGTTCGGGAAACGAACCTGTGATCAATAGGCTGTGAGAACAACACCCCTAACCACTAGCCACTAGCCCACACACATTCACTAATTCAAACGCCTGTCAATAAATAAGTAGTATATTTGACAAAGTAATCTGGATGCGAATTGTTTTAAAACGATGGGGTTTCGTTTGAAGTTTGTTGCTTATTTGATTCCAGCAACCTCAACAACGGCTGCATTTTTATCTTCTTTTCCCCTCTTTCTTTGTCCTCTTACTTTTTACTTTCCTTTTTTTATTTTTAATAATATTCATGTTTGAATATTTGATTGTTTGTTCTTTTTTTGTTTCTTTTCGTTTGTTCGTTTTCTTGTTTTGATTCCTGCTAGCAAACACACATACCTTCCACCTGATACAACTAATAAATTCTTCCAATGTTTTCCCGCTGTGATTCCAAGATTCTTTTCGGCATTTTCGTTCATTCCACCAAACGTCCTTCAATCACTCCCCGCCTACTCAAACTCTCTCTCTCTCTCTCTCTCCCAATTCTACTCTCCTTTTCTCGTCCTTTATTCCCTTTCTCTCCATCATTCGCTGCTAATAAGTTAACAACTGAACAAATGAATAGCCTTAAAGATTTACAGTTCGCAATTGTCTAAATTATTTCTTTCAGTGGCTACAAAGTGGCCAACACGTCGAGGACAAAATAAGGAGACAATAAAATATAAACCAGTCTTTTCCTCTCATCGCCACCAACACCATCATGATCATCATTATCATCATTATCAACACCATCGTCATCATCATCATCGTCGTCGTCATTATCATCATTATATTCTCATTCAGAAATGGGCCGAGAGGAAATTATCCCTGGGAAGTCGGTAAAAGGTGGCGAATATTCACATTGCCCCTTTGATAACTTACCGCCTGGGTGTTGTAACCTGCCCCAGTTCACGTTTGGCTAAACTGTAGGGTTTACTTTTCCGCTTCCTGTGGAAAAGACGCGTTCCACTACGCCACTTACAGATTTTCCTGAGAGAATGATCCACTGTGATCTCCGTTTGTAAGACACACCTTTCTGCAGCTCATCTCTTTCACGGAGTTGCAATCCTAGATGGAGAGAAGACCAAGATTAGGCACTCGATATCTGGAATATCGTCGGGCGTTCAGTGCCTTCTACAAGTCAGGCAATGGGGTCGCTGAAAGTTCTATGGAAATTTAGTGGTGAGCGAAAGCGATGACGTTCACGAGAAACTCAAGACATCCACGAGGATGAACTTGCTAGTTTGTTTCGGAGGACATTCGTTCCCTGCACAACTTCCAGAAATTCCTGACCAGACAGTGCTGCGAAGGATCATTGCCAGTTCGATACAGACCCTATAAAAACTGTCAGGTGGGGACTGTTAAAGATGTGCGCTGGGCGATGTAACCGTCCTGCACTCGTTCGTGCAGTTTCCGAGTATTAATGATTTATGGAGTTATGTCAATCATCTGTTATCGCCTGCGAGACGAATCAGACCGTAAGCTGAATCCATCGTGAGGATCGCTCCACCATCAACGTTTAACAAGACGTCGCAGGAGGTGTTCCTCTGTCTAGTAACAATGTCGAAAGATACTGTGAGGTGGATGAGGCCGAAAGGATTGAGGGAAGACGCTTTTCTCTTCGGTCAAGCTCTAATCAGAAATATTAAATTCCTAAATATCTCAGAGATATGTACGGTGGTAGAGCGATAGAGTGGTTGTATACTGTCAACTTAACGTGACAGGGAATTACACCACCGCTGTTTAGCCCTAGGAAGCATCAACGCTTCCTGTAGGCCTTGACACATTTTCTGTGTCAAATATATAAGGACACAGAAAATGTGTCAAGGCCGACAGGAAGCGTCGATGCTTCCTAGGGCTAAACAGCGGTGGTGTAATTCCCTTACAGGACTGTCACGTTAACTTTATAGTATACAACCACTCCAAGCTCTAATCGTTTATTTTTAAAGTTCCACATGGAAAGGAAAGTGAGGGCAGAGAGGGAAGTGCTGCCACCTACTGAATTTGTGAAAAGATGGTTGACGGTGGCAAAAGTGTTTAGGGTGAATGACCCTACTTTAAGCATGTGCGTGTAGATTGGAAATCCTGAGACAGGGCACGTACTTTTGGTGGTCAGGGTAAACTTGTATCGGTGGGGGTTCTTTGATTTGCCCTAGCTGGAGCTTCTCCTGTATCAGGGAATTGTATCCATCATGTTATCACATACTGTGTATGATTGTGTAACCTTTTATCGTATTTCATCGTCTTTTACATTCTTCTCTCCATCCGTTGTGTAACTTCCCACACAAATTGTCTGTCCTTGTGATGTCCTCTTATATATGCCCCTTTGGCTAATAACAGACATCATCATCATCAACATCATCATCATCATCATCATCATCATCGTCATTATCATTATTATTAGTGACAAAATGTTTAGCGACCAGTCGTCCTTCTTTACGTTCTGAGTTCAAATTCCGCCGAGGTCGACTTTGCTTTTCATCCGTCCAGGGTCGATAAATTAAGTACCAGTTGCGTACACGGATCGATATAATCGACTTAATCCCTTCCTCCAAATTTGAGGCCTTGTGCTTCCAGTAGAAAGGATTATTATCATTATTATTTTATTATTATTATTATTATTATCATCATTATTATTATCTTCATCATCATTCATCATCATCATCATTATATATTATTATTATATATTATTATTATTATTATATTATCATCATTATTATTATCATCATCATCATCATCATCATCTCTATTATTATTATATATTATTATTATTATATATCATCATTATATTATCATCATCATCATCATCATCATTATTATTATATAATTATTATTATTATTATTATCATCATTATATTATCATCATCATCATCATCATCATCATTATTATTATTATTATTATATTATTATTATCATCATATTATTATCATCGTCATCATCATCATCATCATATTATATTATTATTATTATTATTATTATTATTATTATTATTATTATTATCATTATTATTATTGTTGTTGTTGTTGTTGTTTTTGCTGTTATTACTATTATTGATAAAAGCTTTATTGTCCCTCTTCATGTTTTGAGTTCAAATTCCGCCAAAGTCGACCTTTCCTTCCTTTCATCCTTTCGGGACGTAATCGACTCGCTCACTCCACCAAAATATCAGGCCTTGTGCCCATAGCAGTAGCAGCAGCAGCAGAAGCAGCAGCAGCAGCAGCAGCAGAAGCAGCATGAGTAGTAGTAGTAGTAGTAAAGGTGGTGGTGATGTTGGTGGTGGTACTGGTGGTGGTGGTACTTGTGGTGGTGGTGTGGTGGTGGTGGCGGTGGATGATGAGAGTCGTTAGAGCGTTGGAAAATGTGATACAGTAGAGTTGCAAAATTAACCGTCACTTGACAACTAACACTAATTATTAGCATTATCATCTTCTCCGCCTTATCACCATCACCATCACCGCCACCATCATCATAATAATCATCGTCATCATCGTCATCATTATAATATTCACTGTTGTCGTCACCATCATCATCACCAACATCACCATCATCATTATCATCACCATCACATCATCATCATCATCATCATCATCGCCGTCGTCGTCGTCGTCATGGTCGTCCACGGATTTTTTTTTCTGTTGTATAAAGCTAGAATCATTTAGAATTTCCCACTGTGAACAAAACAAAATGTAATGAGAGAGAAAGTGGGAGAGGAGAGAGGGAAGAGGAGAGAGAAAGAGATAGAAAGAGAGAGAGAATGGCTGGAGAGAAGGGGAGAGAGAGAAAGGGAGAGAGAATGGTGGGAGAGAAGGGGAGAGAGAGAGTTTAAACCGAGAAGCGTTATATTTCCTCAACGCCACTTCAATATGTCCGTCTTTCTGATATCAAAATAGCTGATGGTAACTTCATTGTGAAGTAGACCACCTTACGTTAAATGTATTTATTTTTCCTTATTTATTTATAAAACTAGAAGTCAATTAGTTTGCAGGTGACGTGGAAGTCTGTGAGTATTTCTAATAAATAATTGGTCTTTGTATGACTGAAAAAAAAGAAACGTTAATTACGAGAGATGGCGGAAAACTTCGTAGGCTAACTAAGATATTTTCATGGCATGCGACCAAATGAAGGTTATTTTTCAACTGAGACCTCCTTGCGATCCACACGCCTCTTCCGTTGCTATTCAAGTGATTGGATCTGATTTGCAAATATGCTTTCATGCTGTTGATAAAAGCAGTAATTAAAAGCAGATACGATATCATCATCACTGAAGTACTGATTCTCAACCAAGTGTTTTTTTCTTGTTGAGGAATAGATGTTTGTCAGATGAAGCCAAATCAGGAGAATAGGGATGATGATCAACCAGTTCAAATCCACGGTCACTCACCGGAACCATTGAAACCATGGACTTGTGTGCTGGACATTGTCCTCATGAAACGAAAACCGTTTTGTCAATTTTTCTGACCGTTTGTTCTTGATAGCATTTTGTAACTGACTCAGCAATTTGGTATAGTATTCTCCATTCATCGTGTGACTTCTTTGAGGGGAGTCAACAATCACAATACCTTTACAGCCCCAAAACTGAGGCCATCATCTTCCCTGCAGATGAAACGTCCTTAGCCTTCTATGAAGCAAGTGAGTATCCACTGCATGGATTATCTCTTTGTCTCTGACTTAAAGAGATGAACCCAACGTGTACATATATATATATATATATATATATATATATATATATATGTATGTATATATTGCAGCAACCACGACACGACACTTGTGACAAGGTTGCGAACCCAGAATCACTGCTAACAGCCAGAAAAAAAACAGCCTCTTCGGCCTCGAATAATATGAAAGTTGGGACTGGTAAAAACAAGGGCAGGGTAAATCTGACTTAGAAGGGGCGGCCAAATCGCTCGATCCCAATTAGGACATTTCTTCGATGGAACTGGATGATATGAAAGACAAAGTTGATATCGACGGGATACGAACTCGCAGCACAAGTTATTGAAACACTTACTGCAAGTGATTGCTTGTTCCCACACCCCAAGAATTTCGCCAATTCTATGTCCATAATGAAAATCAAATAAAAAATCTCGGACAGATCTTAACGACTTCATGCCTAAAACTTAAATCTCTCCAGTGATAATATACCGTCATATCTAAAGCGGCGAGCTGGCAGAATCGTTAGCCGGCCGAATTGCTTAAGGATATTTCGTCTGGCGCTACGTTCTCAGTTCAAATTCCGCCGAGGTCGACTTTGCCTTTCATCCTTTCGGGGTCGATAAATTAAGTACCAGTTACGCACTGGGGTCGATATAATCGACTTAATCCGTTTGTCTCTCCTTGTTTGTCCTCTCTATGTTTAGCCCCTTGTGGGTAGTAAAGAAATAGGTATTTCGTCTGACATTACGTTCTGAGTTCAAATTCCACCGAGGTCGACTTCGCCTTTTATAGTTTCGGCTTTGATAAATTAAGTACCAATTACGCACTGGAGTCGATCTAATCGACTGGACCTCCTTCCCCAAAATTTCGGGCCTTGTGCCTAGTGTAGAAAATATATTGCTATATCTTGATTACTTCTGAATGTAAATTTAATGTCTATCCTATTTTTGGACGGCTGCGATGTGATTCTGTAACTGGCATCTTGTGGTTAACGTAGATATTCCTGCACTATTTTCGGTGAAGAATCGTTTCAACATGATTTCACTATTAAATATTTTATTTTACACATTTTTAATGACTTAAGTAATATCTGTCTCCGCAGGTTACACACACACACACACACACACACACATATATATATATATATATATATATACACACACACATACACCAACAGAAACACACAACACACCAACACACACATATATATATATGCATATATATACACACATATATAGGTATATATATATATATATAAATATACACACATATATATATATATAATATATATATATATACATATACCTATATATAAATACATTCATATGTATATATACACTCACACATGCACACACGTACATACATGTATGCAAAGTTATATACGCCAAGATGTATTATATTTGTGCGTCTATATATATACATACATATATAGATGTATATGTATATATAATATATATTACACACACACACTTACATACACACACCATGCACGTGCGCACATACACACACGCACACATATACACACTTATATATATAAATATCATTATAAATAGCGTTTTGCTGAGGCAAGTATCAAACAAGTTTTACGTGAATTATAATAGAAATCCTAATATATGTATTTGATATTAAAATATCTTTTATTCCAGGCCGATTCATGCCAATGAAACGCACAGCCGTACTTATCAGCTGCAATGCGATACAGTATCCATATATAATTTTAAGTGTGTATATATATAGTATTTTAGGAATTGTTTTTACATATTCTTTGCAACACTTTTAATGATAAATAGATGACACGGTATTATCACATACGCTTTTTAACCATTTAACTATCCGTGTAATACAGTTAAGGTGTCTCGGAGCAATGAAATTATATAAAGTTTTGGCTGTTATAAAAGTTGTGACAGCCAGAAGAAATAGATATAAAATAAAGATTATATCAAGCTGTGCTATCAATGCCTGGTGGTATTCGTTCCGGTTTTTTACGTTCCGAGTTCGAAATCTGCCGAGGTCGAATTTGCTTTTCTCTGCTGGTCGATAAAATAATCCTTTCTCTTGTAAGTACAAGGCCTGAATTTTTGTGGGAGGAGACCAGTCGATTAGTTCGACCTCAGTACATAACTGGTACTTAATTTATCGACCCCGAAAGGATGAAAGGCAAAGTCGACCTCGGTGGAATGTGAACTCTGAACGTACATACGAAATAAATACCTATTTGTTTACTACCCACAAGGGGCTACACACAGAGGGGACAAACAAGGACAGACAAACGGATTAAGTCGATTATATCGACCCCAGTGCGTAACTGGTACTTATTTAATCGACTCCGAAAGGATGAAAGGCAAGGTCGACCTGGGCGGAATTTGAACTCAGAATGTAGCGGCAGACGAAATACGGCTACGCATTTCACCCGGCGTGCTAACGATTCTGCCAGCTCGCCGCTTTAGATATATCGGTATCTTATCACTGGAAAGATTTAAGTTTTATGCATCAAGTCGTTAAGGTCTGTCCGAGATTTTTGATTCGATTTTCCTATGTTCGGATTACCCTACGTTCGGGTAAATTTTCCTAAATAACGTATATGAACTTATTTGCACTTGTTTCAGTCATTTGACTGCGGCCATGCTGGAGCACCGCCTTAAAGGGTTTTTTCTTTTTAGTCGAAGAAATCGACCGCAGGTCTTACTCTTTGCAAGCTTTGTACATATTCTCTCGGTTCCTTTTGCCGAACCTCTAGTTTACGGGGACAATAATACATCAACATCGGTTGTCAAGCGATGATGAGGGGACAAACAAAGACACAACGACACACACACACACACATACATACATACATTCATACATACATACACACATACATAATATAAACATACATACATACATACATACATACAC
>NW_021824032.1:0-5000 GCF_006345805.1 Octopus sinensis | reverse complement strand
TTACTATTTCAGGAATTCATCAAAGAAGAGGACAGTGACTCGTAACTGCAGTTATCTAACGCCCAACACAATCGATAGATCGATATTTGCATTGACATGTATCATCATGGATGCGCAGAATCTATGATCCTACAAGAACAAGAATGGTTCTAATAATAGGTTCTGGTTCTCACCGTAGAATAAATAAACTGTTGGTAAAAGAACTATGGAATCAAATATTCGGTAACCATTCTGAAGAATACACATACTTTTTCGATTAGTGTATTGCTGAGAAATAAGTCTATAACAGTCTTGATCAATCAAAAGTTCTGGTTATGATGGGGCATGGACGAGGGCGGGGTTGCGCTTTGGTTTCGTGTTTTTCTTTTTTTTTTTATTCAAGCAAGCATTTCTCTGTGATTAAGAATGTTACTTTGTAACCACGTGTTTTCAGGTTCAGTCCCACCGTGTGACACCTTAGACAAGGGTCTTCTACTTTAGCCTTAATCCGGGGCCACCGATGCCTTGTAAGTGATTTTAGTAGACGGAAACTCTGTAGAAGCCCATTCCGTTTGTGTGTGTACCTATATACATATGTGTCCATCTGTGTGTTTAAATGTGTGTACGTATATATGTGTGTGTGTATTTATGTTTGTGTGTCTGTGTTTGTCCCCCCAACATCGCTTGACAACCGATGATGATGTGTTTACGTCCGCGTAACTTAGCGGTTCGGCAAAAGACACCGATAGAATAAGTACTAGGCTTACAAAGAATAAGTCCTGGGGTCGATTTGCTCGACTAAAGGCAGTGCTCCAGCACGGTCACAGTCAAATGACTGAAACAAGTAAAAGAGTGTAAAGAGTATATACACACACATTATGTAATATATATATATTATATATATATATATATATATATATATAATACACACTGTGTAAATATATATGGAGGAAGCAGGTTAAGGAGGGGATCGACACTTTTGAGAGAGCACGTATCCAGCATGAAGAATTTAAGCGAGCTGCGCGAAAGCGCACGGCTCGTATAGTGAATGGGGAAAGCTTGGTCTGCAATGTTTGTAGTCGTGTATGCTTGTCAAGAGCAGGGCTCATTAGCCACCAACGGAGCCGCAAATGCAAAATATAAGTTAGTCCTAGAGCGCACAATGTTCCTGAAGGTCGCAATGGTCTTCCTCGGTCACGAGTGGACGGCCATCATGTATGTATGTATGTATGTATGTATGTATGTATGTACGTATGTATGTATGTACGTATGTATGTGTGTATGTATGTACGCATGTATGTGTGTATGTATGTATGTATGTATGTATGTATGTATGTCATTATCCAGTTTTCTTTTAAGATTTCTTGCCAATATAGAAAGAGCCGGTTTCTTACCTAGATTCAAGGCAACTTCATTGGGATTTCAACATCAGCAACACGATATTTTTGTATGCATATATACGTGCAGATTTGTATGTCTTGTTTTATGTGTGTATTCTCATCCATATACTTACATACCTATACATGCTCATATATACTGATGTATATATATAAATATACATATATGTGTATTTTTGTATGTATGTATGTATGTATGTATTTTGGTGCATCAACGTTATCTGACAGTGAGGATATAATTGTCTAATGAACTAAATTAGTTATTCAACTGAATCAGATATTCCCGAATTAACGCGTAAACACGCTACCATTTCGAAGACGGTTGAGCTCAGAAACTTCAGGTAGGGTCACTTAATCTTAACTATAAAGTTTTCACACAGAACTTACTCTCAGGAAATCTTCTACTTCGTCATATGCGTACACATTCATACACAAAGATCGAAGCACATATATATCCAACACACACACACAGACACATACACAAGCACAGACGCATATATACGTGGATGTATATATGCACATACAAATATCCACATACTCATGTACACAGGTACACATATACGTATATACATTTTATGTGCAGAGATGCAGACACATATAAATATATTGACACAGAAACGAACCAAAACTAATTCATAGTTTAACGGCCTTAATTAATTATTAATACCAATCAGATAACAATAATAGATACATCGGCCTAATGCATAATTAATAAAGATTTCGGATTAATTACTTAATTAATTCGCAGTTCAACTTATTAATCGTATGTATCTGAATATATCAACGTACGTACGTACGTATGTATGTATATACGTATGTATGTACGTATGTATGTATGTATGAATGTATGTATGTATGTATGTATGTATGTATGTATGTATGTGTGTATGTATGTATATTTGTATGTGTGTATTTGTGTATGTATGTATTTATGTAACGATGTAAATAGGAATGTATGTATGTATACCTTTCGCCTGCTAATAGAATCAATTAAATGAGAGGGAAATATCATTTAACGAATATCGGTGTTATGCGTAAACTATTTCAGGTTTCATGCTCGGGGAGTGCAGTGTTCGGATGCACAATTTCTGTATTTGTGTGTGTGTGTGTGTGGTGTGTGTGTGTGTGTGTGTGTGTGTGGTGTGATGGGCTCTCTCATCGAAGGCAACATATGAGCGTTCAGCTTTTGCCGAACGGCCTGCCCAAATGATTAGTAGTAGTAGTAGTAGTAGTAGTAGTAGTAGTAGTAGTAGTAGTAGTAACAGCACCAGCACCAGCAGCCGTTCAAGGATTTGGACCTGGAGATCTCCATTTCCAGCGACTTCGAGGGCCACCTCCCGGTGGTGTCGGGCGTCAGCGTAGAGCCCTCGACTACAACAAGACGACCAAAGTTTTTTTTTTCCCCAAGGTCTGGGGTTTCCTACCCCTAAGCCCAATACCATCACCTAATCACCCTTACCCGTCTTGTTGCTTAACAACAACAACAACAACAGCAGCAGCAGCAGCAGCAGCAGCAGTAGTAGTAGTAGTGGTAATAGTAGTAGTAGTAATAGTAGTAGTAGCAGTAGTAGTAGCAGAAACAACAGCAGCTTTTCTGGTGACGGCAGCATTCGGCGTCAGTGTCTGCAGTGGTAACAGCGCAGTGGTATTCGTAGCAGTTGTGGCTGTAGTATCAAGGAAGTAACATAAGTGTCTATGATGAGCATGGTGGCAGTTGATGGTTTATACCAACCACTGGCCTAACTCCTGTCAACCACCAAGTTTTTTGTTGTCATTTGCATTTGAATTCTTTAGTCTCTAAAGCGCTATATATATATATATATCATACATATATAGATATATATATATATATATATATATATATATATATATATTATATATATATATATAATATCTATATATATATATATATATATATATATGTATAATATATGCGTTGTGTGTGATTATAACCCTAATTTAAGTTCTCCACACCCGACTATGTTTCGGAATGTTTTAAATAATGATTTCATATAGCAACTATATTAAGTATAAGGCGGCGAGCTGGCAGAAACGTTAGCACGCCGGGCGAAATGCGTAACCGTATTTCGTCTGCCGTTACGTTCTGAGTTCAAATTCCGCCGAGGTCGACTTTGCCTTTCATCCTTTCGGGGTCGATAAATTAAGTACCAGTTACGCACTGCAGTCGGTATAATCGACTTAATCCGCTTGCCAGTCCTTGTTTGTCTCCTCTGTGTGTAGCCTCTTGTGGGCAGTAAAGAAATAAGTATATTAAGTATAAGGGCCTGAAATTTGAAAGAGGCGGAGATCGGGATAGTCGATTACAACGACCCCCCAGTGCTCAATTGACCCTTATTTCATGGACCCCTGAATTCATAAAAGGCATTGTCGATATCGGTGGAATTGAAACCCAGATCATAAAGACGGACGAAAATGCCTTAAGCCCTCTTAACAAAACATATTTTAATGAAATTTTTCAAAGATGCCTTTTCTAAGTTCCAGATTATAATTTGAAGAATGTTCTTAACTTGCTATTTATCTGGGACGAGGAGTTTATAAAAATTTAATCATTCAACAGGGCGATATTCCATGTTATCATTTAAAACTCTATCTATATTATAATAGTAAGTTAAAGAAACATGCTGATGGAGTTATTTTTCATCATTCCTTCAAATTTTATGATCGAATTCAATACTTATAATGAAACATGCGAACCAACAAAAGAGGTTTTAGAATTTCTTTATGATGCCCAACGATTATAAACAAGTTATTGAAAGGTAAAATATTATAGAACGTTTGTTTTTTTGCTTTTTTTGCAATCTGAACCTCGACAAAATACTTCGCTTATAATAATATTATATTATATTATATTATATCATATGATATCATATTAATCATACAAACAAACATTTTTTGCTGGAATGTTTCTGTAAAAATATGCATACAAAGATTGTGCGAAACAGATACAAGCTACCCTCGGGAGAATGAAGAAGTTTTGGTAGTCATCTAAAGCTGGTAAACTCCATGAAACGGTGAAAAAGCGAGTTGGTAGAAATGTTAACGTGTCGGACAAAGTACTTTGCTGCGTTTTGTCCGGCTTTTACATTGTATTTTAGATACGACCGCTATCAACATAAACAAGTTAAGAGTAAAACGTTAATTATGTAATGAGAAACCAAGAGGCACTGCAATTCATTATATAGTTCCCCACACAGGAGGGATCTGTGCAGGATGTGTCAAAACGACCGTTGTGATAAAGTACCCAGTGTACTCTATCTTCCGTATCAATTGTTTCTACTATACTCAACGTGCACTATGGAATTCCTAAAGTAGATCCAGTGACGATTGTGCAGTAAGGTGGATGATATCAGGTAGCCATAAACAGTGAACGTGCTTTGCCGGCATACTACTAGGGACATACCGAAAACGCAGTTTCAATTTTGAATTTTGAATTTTAATCTAAACTTTAATTATAACTTATATGCATGTATATATATATATATATATATATTTTACCTCTTTTACTGTTTTAATTGTTTCAGTCATTTGACGCGGCCCATGCTGAGTACCGCCTTTAGACGAGCAAATCGATCCCAGGACTTATTCTTGTAGGCCTAGTACATA
>NW_021824031.1:0-19979 GCF_006345805.1 Octopus sinensis | reverse complement strand
GTATTTCTGGATTCATATATCTACTACCCGTTATTCCTGCACACACACACACACACACACACCACACACACACCACACACAGATACACACACACACACACACACACACACACAAACAAACACACACACACAAGCACACATCTGTGTAAGCATATCTCTGTCTATGTACATATAAGTAAATATGCGTGCGTGTATCTGACGCGTGAGCGCGTTTATGCTTATATATATATATATATATATATATATATATATATATATATATATGCGTGCATACGCATTTATATGTATGTATGCGTAAATGTATATAGTAACCTATGCTTCTGTTTTATTCCTATATTTTACTTGCATTTAGTTTATTTCTCTTTTTTTATTGCTTTTTATTTATCTATTCGTTTTTAAAACCTAAACTCATACACAGTTTCTTATAGTTTTATATATATATTTCATCATGTTTATCTGCGCCTGCACGTAGGTGTATTTATATGTGTGCTCTGTGTGTGTACGTGTGTATGAGTGTGTATAAATATCGTTTCACTTCGTCCTATATGTACCTATATATAGATCGGTATTGGTGTATGTATGCATATAATACATACAACATCTGTTTCTAAAAATAACAAAATAAGGAATGGACCATTTACTGAGAAGATAATACATAGGTACTTCTTATAAAAACGCAAACATAGAAAAATTGATCATGAGAAAAGCATGGTATGAAGTACTTATAAGTTTAAGACATCCATCTTCGAAGGGTACCTCCATGCAATTCAGGAACAAGAGATCCCCACCAAATACCTACAGCATAAAAATGTAGAAAAAAATTTAGCAAGAAATATAGCTGTACAAAGCTGAGATTGAAGACATCAACTTAATTATTGCCAAGAGAATGTCTTCCACATATTATCTTCTCATGGGGTATGATGCAACGGAGAGAACAGTCTGCAAAAGTCTATGGAACATTGATAAAGAGTTTGCACATCCACTGCGCAAGATAAGATTTTAGCTTCATACTTATTATTAGAGTAATACACATTATTAGAGATACACTAGCAGAACGACCGGGCGGTTTTCTGCTGGACTCTGGATAATATTTCCACATTTGATTCCCAATTCTAATAATTTTAATGATATTTTACGTCTAATTATTTCTTTGTATAATAGTACCCACTTGCTTAGTAAATATTGCATTCATTATTTATCAGTCATAATCTCTCTCTTTTAAAAATTCAATCTGTTATATATATTTCTCATTAATGATTGCTAGAAATTCCATTAATAATTGCTAGAACTTACATAGGTGTGCATAGATAGATAGATAGATAGATAGATAGATAGATAGATAGATAGATAGATAGATAGATAGATAGATGGATGGATGGATGGATGGATGGATGGATAGATGGAGGGAGGAAGCGATACACACTCACACACACAAAGGTTTGGTGCTGTGAGAATTCGTGGGAATGACGTTTCCTTACCTTTTCGAATATACCCAAATTTAAAAAGGCATATTTAAATTGAAATATGCCCAAAACAATTTAATTCCACAAAAATATGTTACTTTACATATAATTTAAGTGTTAATTTTATTTATTGAAACTTGTTAAAAAGCATATTTTGCTTTAAAGTAGTATCTCTTTGTAAACACAATTGTCAGTAATCATACTGTTTCCATTTCTCTCGTCCAATATTTTTACATTAGCCTTCTTTCAAACTCTAGATAATACAACATAGAGTTGACCTTATGAGAAGAATTGTGTCGGAAGACATATTTCAATTTGTTCTGAAGTTTGTCCCTGTGCCCTGTGACAGGAAATTGTTTGCATGTAAATGTGAATGGAAATTCCATTTCTTGAGATACATGTGGTATTTTGGGGTTTAGCAGAGTTCAGCAACTTCAACCTCAATAAAAATGATCATGTAAACTGACAATGATGTGTTGTGTGCCATTGCAATGTCCATTAGTAGCATCTAAATTTCTCAGAAGCATTATGCATCGTTTTTTCTTCAGTTTGAGAATGTGTGTTGCAAACCCTGATGGTCTAAGTTAGTTGATGAAGTTTGTTGATGAAGTCAGTTGGGTACGGAGTTTCTTTATCAACTGTATCTGAACTTCTCTAAATTTTTAGCTCACCAGGGATCCTGGTCAACAGAACATCATTCACAAATTGTGCTGCTTCATTTGTTGAAGTAATGATAGTTCTATTTGTAAGTCACACAGGGTTTGTGAAGTTATTTTTGAGGTCAGCATATACAAAATCATATAGATCTGAAAGAGTACGACTTTCATGTCAAAGGTCATTGGGTAGTTTGGTTTTGAATTCACATAGGTTTTGTTCAACAGAAATGTTACCATTTCCTACATTAGGAGGGTAATTAGCAAACTCTCTTTCATGAGAATGACATTCTGTAAGAAGTCTTAGATTGGTTGCTAACTCTACTACTTCCATATGATAGCAAAGAAAAGGTCTCTTTAGTGTTGCATCAACAATTTGATCTGACACCATTATTTTTGAAGTAGAATATACTCCTCTCGAGATACCCTAACCGGTCGGTTATGTATAGCGGAAACGAAATCATGTCTACGTCTCAGTGCATATTCAGGCATCTGTTTCAGTCGCTTTGCCCTGGTTATATCTGATTTAGGTGCCCGTTGTGCCTTTGCTGCTAAATTTTCTTTTTCAGTCGCATATTATATATGAATGAAAACTCGTTAAAAACTATCTTGTTTAGCGTGCTGGCTTATAGAGTTCCAAGTAGCCATACCAACAAAATCACTTCTTCATAAAAAAAAAAAATTATACCGGTATATTAGATAATTTTCAGTAATAAATCTTAGAGCGAGTTATAAACAGTAGCTGCAACACATCGTGACGTATATTTGCCATTTAAATATGGCTAACAACTAAGGGTAGATGCTACTGTAGTTTGTAGCCCCAGGAGGACACCTCCTCCAGCTGGCTATAGACACACTTTCTGTACCCTATCAGTATTTGCAAAGGGAAGCGGAGAAGGATGATTTCCTTTTGCAAATACTGAGAGGACACAGAAAGTGTGTCTATAGGCAGCTGGAGGAGGTGACCCCATGGGGCTACAAACTACAGTAGCATCCACCCTTAGGGGTTAGCCATATTTAAATGGCAAATATACGCCATAAATAATTTTCATTTTATCAAAAATATTCATTTAGGCGCAGGAGTGGCTGTGTGGTAAGTAGCTTGCTAACCAACCACATGGTTCCGGGTTCAGTCCCACTGCGTGGAATCTTGGGCAAGTGTCTTCTGCTATAGCCCCGGGCCGACCAATGCCTTGTGAGTGGATTTGGTAGAAGGAAACTGAAAGAAGCCTGTCCTATATATGTATATATATGTGTGTGTCTGTGTTTGTCCCCCTAGCATTGCTTGACAACCGATGCTGGTGTGTTTACGTCCCTGTCACTTAGCGGTTCGGCAAAAGAGACCGATAGAATAAGTATTGGGCTTACAAAGAATAAGTTCCGGGGTCGATTTGCTCGACTAGAGGCGGTGCTCCAGCATGGCCGCAGTCAAATGACTGAAACAAGTAAAAGAATAAAAAGGGAGAGATTTAACAAACTTCGGAAACTGATAATATTCTTGAAATTGTGCCTCGTATCAAAGTTATATAGCTATTTTGTGTAATAGCAAGCATTCATTCAACACAAAATCACTTAAAAATTATACCTGTATATTAAAAAGTTTTCATGAAATTGTGTCTCATATCAAAGTTGTATATATATTATTGAATCATCCTTAAGGAAAATAAAGGCGAGCGAGAATAAGAGATTGTTGCAAATAAAAACGTAAAATGCTGACTGCAACGAATCAGTAGTGTTTATAATTAAACATTATAATCTACTCCGCAGTGAATGCAATGAATATTTAAATTCATGAAGAATTGTACGCGGTGAATGCAAAAGAATTGAACGCAGTGAATAAAAAAATTAAATAAACTTCAGAAATCGAAATTATAGGCAAGTTTTTTCCAGACGGTCAAGCTCTTAATATTGCTTTCTTTGAGTAATTTTAATTAATAGTTACATATGTAATTAATAAACATCTTTCTCCGTTATAGTATAGATATACCTATCAGTCTGGAGGAAAGTATGGCTGAACTTGGAATCTTGAGAAGATGACGCGATTCCTACATTCATACTCTATGCATGGTTACGATATCTGTGGCTCTAAAAATATGTAAGACCTTAGGACTTAAAGAATTATGAACAGAACAAGATGATTCCTTTCAAATTCTTGCTACCAAGCAAATGAACGTTCAAAATTTATTCGAAGTTAAAAAGCGAGACAACATTAATTCATTCATACATGCTTACGTACATACATACGTACATTCCTACAAATATACATATGTAGTACGTACAGATAGTCAGACAGACAGGCATGCAGACAGAGATGTGTATGTGTACTGGTGTGTGCTGGGGTGTGTTAATGTACATAGTATCTACTTCCCATATATGCAAATAATTCTCTGATATTTCTGAGTTTCTAGAGAAATTATCTTGGCTTTATTGTACGCTGTTTTATTGCGCTTTTTGGCACTACTGAAAGCGGCATCTTCAACTGTTTCATCATCACCATCCTTTGTAGCACCTTGCACTTTCGCATACCCTTTTTTCACCCCGCTGATTGTCTTTCGCACGAAAGAAGAGATTATGTCTTTTGTTAGACTCAATGCTTTATGTATGTATGTATGTATGTATGTATGTATGTATGTATGTATGTATGTATAGTATGTATGTATGTATGTATGTATGTATGTATGTATGTACGTACGTACGGTATGTATGTATGTATGTATGTATGTATCTATGTATGTACGTACGTATGTACGTATGTATGTATTACTCTTTTACTGGGTTCTGTCATTTGACTGCGGCCTTGCTGGAGCACCGCCTTAAAGGGTTTTAGTGATAGAAATCTACCCCAGGACTTATTTTTATAAGCCTAGTACATATTCTATCGGTGTCTGTTGCCAAACCGCTAGGTTAAAGGGACGTAAACAGGCCAGCATCGGTTGTGGAGCAATGGTAAAGGGACAAACACAGACACAAAGACACACAAACATAAATACATACATTCACATATGTATATACATACGACAGGCTTCTTTCAGTTTTCGCCTACCAAATCTACCCACAAGGCTTTGGTCGAGGCTACAGTAGAAGCCAGAATCATGTGCTGGGACGCAAACATTTTACACACAGTCACGCCTGTGCCCATATATGTATGAGGTATGTATGTATGTATGTATGTATGTATGTATGTATGTATGTATATGTACAGATTTGTGTGTTTTGTGTTATGTGTGTATTCTTATGCATATAGTTGCATGTCAAGACATGCTCATATATACTTCAATGATAGACTTCTTGAAAGTTTCACAGATTTCTACAGTTCCAGTGATGGTTTCAATCAGTAGTCTTCGAGTCAGCTTTCTCCTTCCTGGTTTTGAGAAGCTTAATTTCTCAAGATTGATACTTAGGCCGTGTGTTACATGTTCCAGCGTACCAATAATAAACATGAACTGCTAGTTTGGGTGGAGTAACAGTAGATTGCTCAACAGTTCACGATGTATGTATGTATGTATGTACTACATATGCGTATGAAACATATTGATAGATAGGTAGAATACATACATGCATATATATATATATATATATATATATATATATATATATATATATATATATATATATATATATATATGTATGTACTGTTGTATTTCGGGATGGTCTTTTGATTTATTCATTTATTGCCGGATAAACTCACGTACTATGTATTATTTTTCTTCACTCGTTTATTACTATTCTTGCTCCACTTACTCCAGCAAGAACAAATACGGAAATTAAAAGTGTCTATGAAGAGGCCCCAGATGTGTGACGAAAGATTTACGGACAATGGACATAAAAGAAATAAGTACAGTAATAAACGAGTGAACAAATATATATATAGTGCGTGTGTTTATTTACAATAAACAAATAAATAAATAAATAAATAAATAAATAAATAAATAAAATGACGATCCCGAAATACAACAATATCTGTTTCAACACACGATTTCACATCAGGAATCTTGCAACACATATTGGTAAACGTAAATATACATACATATATACATACATACATACATATATATATATATATATATATATATATATATATATATATATATATATATATACATACATACATATATATATATATATACATATATACATACATACATACATAAATATATATATATATCTATATATATATATATATATATATTATATATATATATATACATGTATGTAAGTGTATTATGTGGAAGCGCGTGACTTTGTATTTAGGATTAATACATTGTTCATAGTGAGATTATGGCTGAACCGTGCGATGCGGTGTGCTTTTTTTTTTGTTGAGCAAAAAGCTTCATTTCTCATTGCTGCAATTTACTTACCTGGCAAAATCGAGCTATCCTGCAACGGACTGTTGGCCCATCCAGAGAAGAGTGTTTTGATGCTTGGAAAAAGTTGCTGTAGCTTCTCTGAGAAAGGCTTTGCTTCAAATAAAACAAACAAAGCGAATTCTTTCAACTAAAAGCGTATGGATTGTTAAAAAGAAATAAGCGACGAATGACAAAGAAACAACTCACAAAAAGATACCGTACATCATGAAAGTAATTATGTTTCGATTTGTGATACAGCCTCGGAGCATTTGAAATTCAAGACCTGATTTGGTATATTTTAAGTCAATTTAATCTTCTCCTGTGCTTATACGACTTCATTACTAAATCTATAGCCTTCATGGCGGCGAGATGGCAGAATTGTTAACACGCCTGGCAAAATGCTTAGTGTATTCCGTCCGTCCTTACTTTCTCAGTTCAAATTTCGCCGAGGTCGACTTTACCTTCCATCTTTTCAGGTTCAATAAAATATATACAAGTTGAGTACTGGAATCGATATAATCGATTAGATCCTCCTTTGGCTTTGTACCTTAAGTAGAAAGTATTATTAAATCTATATCTAAGATTACGTTCTGGAAGAATAGTTACCAAGATGGAGAAGACGATTAACGGCATTTTGTCCGTCTTTACAACCTTAGTTCGAATTCCGCCGAGACAGATTTTGCCTTTGGGTTCAATAAAGCACCAGTAGAGTATGTTCGCACTCCGTCGGTTATGACGACGAGGGTTCCAGTTGATCCAATCAACAGAACAGCCTGCTCGTGAAATTAACGTGCAAGTGGTTGAACACTCCTCAGACACGTGTATCCTTAACGTAGTTCTCTGGGAGATTCTGCGTGACACAGTGTGACAAGCTTGACCCGTTGAAATAGAGATACAACAGAAACAGGAAGAAAGAGTGAGAGAAATTTGTGATGAAAGAGTACAGCAGTGTTCGCCTCCATCCCCCGCCGAAGCCTCGTGGAGCTTTTAGTTGTTTTTGCTCAATAAACACTCACAACGCCAGCTTTGGGAATCGAAACCGCGATCTTACGACCGCGAATCCGCTGCCCTAACCATTGGGCTCTTGCGCCTCTACTTCCAGTCGAGTACTAAGTGAATGTAATCAGTTAGCCGCCCCTTTAATGAACTTACTGACCTTGTGCCAAAATTGAAAATCTGTATTAAGCTAATGTCAGAGGCGGCTGGCTGATAAAAGCGTTAGCAGGCAGGACAAAATGTTTAGTGGTGTTTCGTCCGTAGTTACGTTCTGAGTTTAAATACCACTGAGGTCGACTTTGTCTTTCATCCTTTCAAGTGCGATAAAATAAGTACACGTGGAGTATTGGGCAGGTTGTTATCGACTAACCCCCACATCCAAATATTTCAAGTCTTCTGCCTGTAGTCTAGTGGTTTATTAAGTCTACATCCGTAATAGTTGCTACCGTATTTTACAGCTACACTTAAACAAAGATACATGTAGTTAGCCGCTTTTGAAGCGGATGTGTATAAAATAAAAGATTGTAGAAAATTCAAGTTTATAAACAACATAGATGATAACCGATGCTAAGAATCATATAGATACGAGATTTTGCATATACACGCTTGCACATAACAGTGTGTTTCTTGCGAACATAAAGATATGAATATGAATAAAACAAACATTAAACACAAATAATAGATGCATATGTTCGCATCGATACTGGCACATAACCAAGTAACTCAGCGCAAATGTTAAAAATAAATGTACACAGAACTATATAGAATCAACGCTGTTTCGTACACGAGAATATATATATATATATATAATATATATATATATAATATATATATATATATATATATAATATATATATATATATATATATATATATATATATATGTGTGTGTGTATATGTATATATATATATAGTTAATATGTAATTACACAAAGCAATAGAAAGATATAAGCATTCATAATCACAAACACTTTTTTCTTACTCAAAAGTAAAGTATGAATTCACACAAGATGCATTCATATACAACCATTAGAATTTTATATCAATGCACTACAATAAATATGTTAACGTACAGGTATGTTTTACATTCATACAGATTCTCTCAACCACATATAAATAGGTGTACACACATAAGCTTACATTCACATAGATACATAACATTATAATATTGCATTCATAAATCATATTTATAAACATACAGATTTGTTGAGTTCGACTTAATAGCATATCTATACGTTGACAGATATAAAAATAAGACACACACGTACACGCACACACACACGTACACGCACACACGCACACATGCGGACGCACACAATATAAAAGCCTAGAAACGTATGCAAAGCATGCATTCACTTAATATATGTGCATACAACGCTGTATGGTTGTATATAAATAAACTTCTCGCCAAAGAATATTCATAAAAGAAATGAAAAACGATACAAAGAGAACTTGAGAAAGAACAAAGAGTTGACGATCTAAAGAGATCAGTGAGTTTCTAAACTCCCATTGATGGTAATTATCGCCTTTGGCATGGTGCAAAATTGGAATCTGTGAGAACATTAGAAAGGTTTATTCTAAGAATAAGTGTCTGATGAACTGCTAAAACACATGTGCACCATGGAACGTACACCGACAATCAAGAATAAAGTTCCACACCAAAATACAGATTCATTTAGGAATATACAAGACTAATAGCGCTGCATACACACACAAATCTATACATACACTTACACAAATATGTATATATATATACATGCACACATATATTTGTATATATATATAATATATATATATATATATATATATGTATATAAGGGTATAAAGACATGATAATGGTTCTTCCTATAGGCTTCCCCTATTATTTCTGACAATATATATATATAAATGAGGTGTAACTATACACATAATGACTATGATTTTCAGTCGAGTATGAATATCCTTTTAAGTACACGCTATCGTTTCAATGTAGAGAATATTACTGTCCATTCAAGTGAATACGTGTTCGTGATTTCTTTAAATTTAGAAGAAGATAGCGGCCAAATAGCACGTCTATAATTCTAAGTAGAGATAAATATATATGCGTCTAGTGACATATATTTCGCCTTATTTTGAGATTTCATCTAAAACAGTTCATCTAATTTATTGATTAAATGTTAAGGATCCATTGAAATATATTCAAGCTAAATAACACTTTGCTAACAACTACGTGGTATTTTTCCATTGTAAAAAATATTTTAAATGGACTTCATTTTTTTTCTTCTGTATAATACAGTTGAGTGAAAGGTTTTACTGATGGATTTCTGGTTGTATCTTTTAAGTATTTATTTGTATTAGGAAATCGATTAAGGCAGAAAGAATTGAACCCGTTAAATTGTATTGAAAGTCACAAGTTTCGAATATATGAAGTATTTTTTTTTAACATTTTAGTGGATTGAGACACGAATTCTTTTACCTATAACTGGAACCTGCCTATATAAAATTCAATTAAGAAAGTAAATTGTGAGCCCATATACAGGCGTGTTATCAATGCAATTCCTTTTCTCTCAACAATTCAGAGATTCTAGATGTTTTATTACTGAAATACCTTAGATAATGAGAAAAGTATTCTCAGGTTACGACCGTGCGAAAGTGTGTAGAATATAATACTGAAAAGAAGATATATTCTGATTATAAAGTTATCTGGCAGTAGGGATTCAAATTGCCAGGCTATTGTTAAAAAGAAGAACGCAATAGAAACATTCCGAGAACACGTGACAATATCTGTCGGCTCTTTACATTGTACGAGACATCATCAGAGGAAGTAAAGTTAAACACAAAGAGACACCTAAACTTGTATTTCATTTTCCATCCAAGATAATTAATAACAATGTAGATTGAGAGACAGAGACTCTCTAATATGAATAAAGGAGTATTTTATGGCTTCTGGTTTTAAATGAATAGAATAGTTTGGTGTTGGCCGTAGTAGTTGTGCTGCTAATGTTTATCTTCATATTGAAATTGGCAGTGGTCATTATGGCCAGAAATATCTTTAGTGCGACAGTTTCATTTACATCGAAGTTATTAAAGAAAAAGATTAGCACAAAGAACACATTAATTGGTTGGCAGTTTTAAGGTTTGGGTCAAGAATCGCAAAGAGAATATTTACCGCCCAACATTAATAATGTAAAATATTTAGTAATAAAAGTAATAAATATTCAGTGATTGAACTATTCATGTGATATTGGTGGAGTCGTTCGAAGATTAAATTGAATGCCTTGCAGTAATTGTTTTGACTCTCTACGCTCTGAGATCAAATCCTCTGAAGTCATCAATGCTTTCATTCTTTCGGCGTCGATAAAAATCGCTACTGTAGCCGGAACAACAGAAACGTCAGACCAGATTCCTTGCGGTATATATTCTGACTCCTTACGTTTTGAGTTTAATTCTTCACAGGAGCCTAAAAGTACCGTCATCAAGAATAATGGCCTAGTTCTTCGAGTAAAACAAATTTTTCCAAGTGAAGCCCAACACCAAACTAAACGATACTGATTAAAGAGAAGGGTTCCTCCAGCTAGAGACACATGTACACTCATACACCACATTATCTTGGACGGAGTTTCCTTCATAGAGTAACTGCTGCATTTGCTGAGTATATAAACAGTTTGACTATATGTTTCTCTGGAGATTGTCAAAGCGATGTGGGCGCCTCTTATGAGAACGCAGCAAGGTTAGAAGACTGATTAAGGTTGTTCATCATTTTTTTCAGTCTGCAAAGAAATGGCTAAAATTTGCCCTGTTTATAATTTCACTATATGTTACGTGTATGTATATATATGTATATACTCTTTTACACTTTTCCTTGTTTCAGTCATTTGACTGCGGCCATGCTGGAGCACCGCCTTTAGTCGAGCAAATCGACCCCAGGACTTATTCTTTGTAAGCCTAGTACTTATCCTATCGGTATCTTTTGCCGAACCACTAAGTTACGGGGACGCAAACACACCAACATCGGTTGTCAAGCGATGTTGGGGGTGGGACAAACACAGACACAGACACACACACACACACACACACATATATATATATATATACATATATAGGACGGGCTTCTTTCAGTTTCCGTCTACCAAATGCACTCACAAGGATTTGGTCGGCCCGAGGCTATAGTAGAAGACACTTTCCTAAGGTGCCACGCAGTGGGACTGAAACCGGAACCATGTGGTTAGTAAGCAAGCTACTTACCACTCCTGCGCTAATATAATTATAAGAGTAGAAAAGTTAGAAAAATTATCATACCCTTTGCTAGCATGCGTAATAAAAGTCAATAGACAAACATGTTTTCATATACGAGTGTATAATTATTTATATACAGAGGTGACCCTTAACATGACGCCTTAAGTTTTGATTTCATCCTCTTTGGAAGTACTTGTTTTCGTGGTTTGCGTTTGGCTACCCCTTCTAGCATGTAAAACATCCTGTCAACGGCCACTCTCTGTGTATAAATACTTATACACTCGTATATATATATATATATATATAATATATATATATATATATATATATAATATATATATACATATTGTGTTCAACCATTGTGTTCAACCATTGATAAATTTATCGCCTGTGAATATGAAATTCCTCTTCATTTCTCTGGAAATTTACATCTACACCATTGGAAATTGTGCATCTATACAAAGGATTAATTCACCCTCTCTGTAATGCTAATAAGCAGGAATTGAGACCCACCTCGTTGTGATTAACAATGGATAAATTTGTCGTCTGTGAGTATGTAATCCCTCCTCATATCTCTGGAAATTCATATGTGCACTATGGATTAGGTCACCTTCTCTGTGATGCTATTAAAACTTTTTTAAAATTCTGTGATAAGACTGTACATCATCTTTAAAGAACTTTAATGAACTTTGGAAATCTGTTTATGTTACTTAATTATCTACATTACTTCATGAGTATAGCCTCAACCACTAGGATGTCTAGAGAACTCACATGTATTTTAGCTGATGAGTACGGGACACGTTTATATGCTGTAATTTTTGCAACTTTTAATAAAGCCTGTCCTTGTATGAAACGATTGTACTAAAAACCTATCCATTCTTGTTGCTTCTTTCTCGCTTATAATCACCCAACATAAAGACTTGCTTATGGTCTTTCAAAACCTCTCCCGAATACCTGAAACTATGCAAAGTGAAATATTATGAACCGTCCATTTTAAGTTTGACTGTCCCAATAAATTACTTAATACTTTCACGGTGGGAGGAAAGCTTGGGTTATTATTGAAGGATAGATGTCTAGTTATTTCTGTAGTCACGATAGTGAATCTATATATATATATATATGTATGTATGTATGTATGTATGTATGTATGTATGTATGTATGTATGTATGTATGTATGTATGTATCTATCTATCTATCTATCTATCTATCTATCTATCTATCTATCTATCTATCTATATATATATACACACATTCACACATACATGCACACGTATATTAAAAAATAATTGAGAAAAGTACAGAAGTTGCGTACTTATTCATCTTAGCTTACAGCTGTTTCGGCTATTAATACATGTGCATTCAGAGTTGAGAGATAATGCAACATATGTCAGCTGCACTATAGTTAGAATTAAATGAATTATCAACATTGTGTACCTCTTTACATTCTGATTTCAAATTTCACCGAGGTCGACTTTGCCCTTCATCCTGTTGGAGTTGATAAAATAAACAACAGCTAAGCAATTGGGTGAATGTAATCGACTTAAGCCTTCCTTCGAAAATAACTGGTCGAGTGCTAAAATTTCAAACCAGTATTCAAACCCACACCATATTTCACACTTGGACATCTCCACATCCAGCAAGCAACTACCTACATCCCACGCAGCTCACACAATTCCTTCTAGCACATCCCCCTACATAGAGACCCTTCTATTCACGCTCAAAGCAACCTTCCTTTTCCCTTCTTCCCTTTTCGTCTCCACAGAACCGCAATTCCGTCTACTCTTTCAATCTTTTTCTTCTTTCCACCGATTTTCACCGTTTTAATACATTTTTCTGGTGAAGGAATATTAAAGACGTTTTCCCTTCATTTTCAAGCGTTATACTAATAACAAATTTGTTAAAAGACGACTTTATCGCTTTTTTTTGTCTGTGTTTGCTCATTCGTCATACATAGTAACAAATACAGAAATACATACATACATCCATGCATACATCCGTATGCACATATATACATATCATATGTATGTTTATATATATATATATGTATATGTATATGTATATGTATATATATATATATATATATGTATACACATATATACATATATATATATGTATACATATATATATATATATATATACATATCTCTCTTTCCTTTTTTCTTTATATATATATATGTATATATATACATATATATATATATATACACACATATATATATATACATATATATATATATATATATATATATATAATATATATATATATATGATATATATATAATTTTTTTTGAGGGAATATCATTCTACCATATATAAGTTTTATATATATATATATATATATATATATATGTGTGTGTGTGTGTGTGTGTGCGCGCGCGTGTGTGTGTGTGTATATATGTATATATGTACGTACGGTGGTATGTAATTATGTTTGTAGACAAACATATGTCTACATAAATAAATTCAATACAGATTCGGAAACAAATTAGACATGTTTAGAATTAAATTAAAAGAATTCACCAGCTGCGTTTTGAATACCATATGCTGTCTGTCTGATTCACTGTGTCTCTTCTGTAATGAGTTAATTATTAATCGGAGTGTTATGTAATACAGCAGTTTAACAAATAACACTATCAGGTAAAAGTATAGCCAGTTAATTAAATAGCGGTTTGTGTCATTGTAAATTAAAGTGAAGTTTATCAATATGGGTGTGTATCTTTAAATATGTATGTATGTATAAATGTATGTATGTATGTACATATATATATATATATATATATTATATATATATATATATATTGTGTGTGTGTGTGTGTGTGTGTGGTGTGTGTGTGTGTGTGTGGAGGCGCAATGGCCTAGTGGTCGTAGGATCGTGGTTTCGATTCCCAGACCGGGCGTTGTGTGTGTTTACTGAGCGAAAACACCTTAAAGCTCCACGAGGCTCCGGCAGGGGGTGGTGATCCCTGCTGTACTCTTTCACCACTCTCTCTCCTGTTGGCCTTCTCGCTTAGCCAGCGGGGTGGCGTCATTCGAAGGCTAAAACAATGCGAACGCATTGTGACCAGCGATGTGTAGCAACGTCTGATGGTCTGGTCAGTCACGTGATCACGTGATATATATATATATATATAATATATATATATATATATATATATATATATATATGTATGTATGTATGTATATAATCACATATTTATAAATGTCGACAGATCTAAGTGCAGTGTATTTGCATATGTGCGTAATGTCTCTAATCAAATATTTTGTAGTCTCGATAAATTCGAGACAGTATCTGTTATACACATGAGTACTTAAACGTGATTAAAACATTTATAATAAACATTCATGTGTGTGTTTATGTGCGAGCGTGCATGCATGTGTGTGTGAGAGAGGAAGTGTTGAGATGTGACACTGAGATTGAGATGCTCGCTTCGTGACTATGAGGTTTCGCGTTCGAACAGACCAAAACGGTGCGAATGAAAACATTTCTTTATTTTGTTATCTGTCGTTTGTTCTCCGTGTAAGAATACGTCTGAAGCCTAACTGTGTAAACCTCCTTTTCTACCCCCATACCAGTTCGATAAGGTTTGTCATTATAGCTAACCTACGATGCCGAAGCACTGGTCCTTCAATAAGGATTTGGAGATCCTATCCAATTGAGCATCATTCTGTGTCATCTACACGGATCTTAATTTCCTTTGAGTCATTCTCTTTACATAATGTATGTGTGCCCTCAGCTATCTATATCTATCTATCTATCTATCTATCTATCTATCTATCTATCTATCTATCTATCTATCTATCTATCTCTAATCAAAGAAAATGATTATCTTATAAACTTCATTAGCTCCGATGAAGCTATAAAAGGCTACTCAGGCATTCGACTGTGTGCACTACACCTAATATTAGAAACAGCTGTAGGCTAATGAAGTTCTTATGAAAATCATTTATTCCATTGTCATCTTAATTTCTTATTATCATTCTGTACTCGACTAATGCTTCCTTCTGAAGCATATTGAGTTCTACACTAGGTAATTAGTCTCACAATGCCTAAGTAATATATATATATATATATATATATTATATATATATATATATATTATATATATACACATATATATATAGGGAGAATTCACGAAAAAAAGACGAAGACAAGTGTGTAGAAAAGAAACGGATGGTTCGGTGGTTAGGGCAGCGGACTCGTGGTCGTAGGATCGCGGTTTCGATTCCCAGACCGGGCGTTGTGAGTGTTTATTGAGCGAAAACACCTAAATCTTCACAAGGCTTCGGCAGGGGGTGGTGGTGATCCCTGCTGTACTCTTTCACCACAACTTTCTCTCACTATTTCTTCTGTTGGTCTGCTCGCTTAGCCAGCCGTGTGGCGTCATTTGAAGGCTTAAACAATGCAAAGTGCATTGTGACCAGCGATATGTAGCAACATCTGATGGCTTGGTCGGTCACGTGATCACGTGATATATGCCTGGCCGTTGCCTAAGAGCTGTGTCCCATAGTGGCCACAGCATTAGGAATGAAACATATAAGAGAATAACTGAATGATGAAAAAGCAAAACAACATACGTACATGTAAGTAAGCGTATACGAGTATGCAACAATACGTAAACTTCCTACTCATAGGCGCATCACCTGAAATTTTGGTGTGGAGGCTAGTCACTTTCATCGGCCTCAGTACTTCACTATTTTATGAGCTCTGAAAAAATGAAATACATATTCCGTACGCCGGAATTTGAACTCAGAACGTAAAGAAAGACGAAATGCCACTAAGCAATTTTGTCCGGTGTCATAACGATTCAAACGGTTCGATATAATATATGTATACTCCACAAGTAGACTTAACCACACTTAAATATTAATTATTAATATATGTAAATTTACAAAAATGCCAATAAACATTCCGATTCATTTTCGGCATGTTAATTTGATGCATGAAATCTGATGCATAATTCAATAAATAGCTAATATTTCCATGTCAGACCAATATAATTTCCGGGTGTCTTCAACCTTAATGTATAGAGGTGGAGATGAGTTAACGACTTATGTAAACGTCTAAATTATCACGACAGAAACATAAAACCATCTACGCCTTGCGTTGAGTGCGTTGCTGTTTGTTCAACCCAAGAAGAAGCACGTGATGTAACACGTTTTTCTCTGATAATTGAGATAATTGTCGGACATATTCAATTTCATGTTAGTGTATAAATTACTAACACACACACACACACACACACATTACGTATGTGTACGTGCATTCTTTTATTCTGGAACAACTACTACAATATTCCTTTGCCTGCTTCCACTATATTTTCCTAAAATTCTATCGACATGTCTATTTCCCTACTAATTTCAACTTTCATCATATCTACTTGTTTAGTATCTCCCGCTTTCTCTAGTTTTCTGTATAGGTATGTATATTTGATGCATATATATATATATATATATATATATATTTATATTTATATCTATATATATATATACACACACATATATAAATATGTACGTGTGAATATATATGTGTATATATATACATATATATATGTATTTATACATACATACATGCATATATATATATATATATATACATATATGTGTGCGTGTGTATATGTTTATCTGTTTGTCACCCCCATCGCTTGACAACTGACGTTGGTGTGTTTACGTCACCGTAACTTAGCGGATCGGCAAAAGAAGTCGTTCAATTGTTGTGTGAGAATATATATATAATCTGATTCTAAAATAGTGTCTTTTAAAAACATCCTAAATTTGAAGACTGTATCTTACGTTTAAGAATAAAAAAATATTTTACATTTTTATTTTTGATGAACGCTCTCACCTACTCTCTTTCTCACACACACTTTCCCGTTACATTTTTTGTTAGATGCAGTCAACTTCTCTCTCTCCCTCACACACACACACACACACACATACACACACACTTTCACTTCGCTATGACAAGAAGGGGACGTAACTTATGTTACCAAACTTTAAAATTGTTAAAAGTTGTGGTTGAAAATCGATTTTTACCGCTATCTGCGAGTGCCTCGGGAAAAATAAGTTGAGAAAACTCAGCCTGGGTCATGACGAATGCCCTCCTAAAATTGGAGCGACATGGGTGCTAATTTGTGGACGTGCATAAATTACATTCACGTACATACACACACATACCCTGCCTTTTATATATATACAGATAATGATGATGATGATGATGATGATGGTGATGAGATGATGATGATGATGATGATGATGATGATGATAATAATAATGATCCTGTCTAATATAAGGCACAAGGGATGAAATTGTGAGAAGGGGAAGAGTAGATTACATCGACCCCAGTTTTTCAGTAGTAATTTAATTATCGACCTCGAAAGGATGAAAGGCAAAGTGACCTCGGCGGAAATTGACCTCAGTTCGTCCCGCGTGCTAACGATTCTGCCGGTTCGTTGCCTTAATAATCTTCCATATAATAATGAAGAAAGCTGCTTATTAATTAAGTATGTAACAATTACTAAAAGTACTAATAAAAGAAAGCTTGACTGTCTGGCTGGAATTATTTTTATGAATTCATGTTCTAAGGAATTTCCTATAATTTCTATTTCTGACGTTTATTGAATATTGAATAACTCCAATTTCTCGCAAATTTAAATATTCATTGTATTCACTGCGTCCAGTTCTTCATGAAGTTAAATATTCATTAAATTCACTGCGGACTAGATTTGAATGTTTAATAATAAACAATATCAATTCGTTGCAGGTGACATTTTACGTTTCTGTTTGCAACAGTCCCTTTTTCTCGCACGCCTCTATTTTCATTAATGATAATTTAATAATAGCTATATAACTTTGATACGAAGTACAATTTCATGAATATCAGTTTCCAGAGTTTGTTAAATGAATATTTTTGATTAAATGAAAATTCTGTAATATACCGGCATATATATACCATTTTTTAAATGAAGTGATTTTGTTGGTATGGCTGCTTGGAACGCTATAAGCCTTACAATAATAACTATGTGAACGCTGCTATTTCTAGCACGCTAAAACAAGATAGTTTTTAACGAGCTATCGCTTATTGGATTGTTTCATTTCTTGTTTATTTTCATTCGATCTTTTCAATGTTCTCTATCCCCCACCTCACTCTCTCACAAACACAAACACACACTGTCTCTCTAATATAAACACACACACACCATGCTTGATTTCTTTATTACACAAATATAACATTTGAATTTTGCAATTCAAGATGGTGAATTCAAAATATATGCGACGATGGATAAACTGCGAGACAGCTTTTTATAAACACATACACATATATGCGTGTGTACTGTGTAACTACTACAACTACTGCAGCTACACAATTATTTACCACTAGCACAAGAACTACAACGACTAATACCACAACTATCACTGCTAGTACTGTTACTACGATTAGTTTCAGCTCAATTACTAACTACTATTAAAATTATTATTACGAACTACGACTAACTAATTACTAACTACTACTTAATTTAATATCACTATTACTGCGAATGCATTTACTACTCATACCACAGCCTGTATTACTATTACCATCACTAGATTTACTAATTACCCCTCCACACACATTACTGCTGCCTCTACTCCCTAGCTGGTCCTCAAAACATTTCCCAGCTACCTAATTGCACTCATATTTCATTTCCCAACGCGAGATTATCTAAGAAAACAATTGTTGAATGTTTCATATAAGGCACAAGGGACTCGAACACTTGTCTACGTTTTTGCGAAGTGAACGTATTAACCAAATTACATGTTTGTAGCAACTTTTACTTCTTGAACGCATCCTAGCAACTTTTATCTACAAGGGGATGCTGAAAAGTTTCCGGTTTTTAAGGGTGTCGCGAAAGGCATAGTTGGAGACCCAACTATCCGAGTTCTATTACAGATCTTAGAAAAACTGAAGGACCGCTGCAATGGGTTTCTGTATCTGAGAGGAGAACATGCTGAATTAAATAACAATTAACTGATCCTCTCGTATTTTCTTTTGCCCGAAGCCGGCAAGTTAACCGAACTATATGCTTATAGCGACTTTTACGCCTATTAACACATTGTAGCAACTTTTATTTATTAACCGCATTGTATGTTTATAGCAACTTTTACGTCTATTAACACATTCTAGCAACTTTTACCTATTAACCGCATTGTATGTTTATAGCAACTTTTACGTCTATTAACGCATTCTAGCAACTTTTACTTATTAACCGCATTGTATGTTTATAGCAACTTTTACATCTATAAGCGCATTCTAGCAACTTTTACTTATTA